>NC_090028.1:8977098-9039598 GCF_037176765.1 Anolis sagrei | reverse complement strand
CCGACAGATGGCTATCCAAATGCCAGCTAAGATCTTTTGACACAGCACCCAGTGTGCCGATGACCACTGGGACCACCTGTACTGGTTATTGCAGAGCCTTTGCAGTTCGATTTTGAGGTCCTGATAACGGCTGTGTTTTTCCTGTTGTTTTTCCTCAATGCGACTGTAGAATCATAGAATCATAAAGTTGGAAGAGACCTCATGGGCCATCCAGTCCAACACCCTGCCAAGAAGCAGGAAAATCGCATTCAAATCACCCCTGACAGATGGCCATCCAGCCTCTGTTTAAAAGCTTCCAAAGAAGGAGCCTCCACCACACTCTGTGGCAGAAAGTTCCACTGCTGAACGGCTCTCACAGCCAGGAAGTTCTTCCTCATGTTCAGATGGAATCTCCTTTCTTGTAGTTTGAAGCCATTGTTCCACGTCCTAGTCTCCAGGGAAGCAGAAAACAAGCTTGCTCCCTCCTCCTCCCTGTGGCTTCCTCTCACATATTTATACATGGCTATCATATCTCCTCTCAGCCTTCTCTTCGTCAGGCTAAACATGCCCAGCTCCTTAAGCCGCTCCTCATAGGGCTTGTTCTCCAGACCCTTGATCATTTTAGTCGCCCTCCTCTGGACACATTCCAGCTTGTCAATATCTCTCTTGAATGGTGGTGCCCAGAATTGGACACAATATTCCAGATGTGGTCTAACCAAAGCAAAATAGAGGGGTAGTATGACTTCCCTAGATCTAGACACTAGGCTCCTATTGATGCAGGCCAAAATCCCATTGGCTTTTTTTGCCGTCACATCACATTGTTGGCTCATGTTTAACTTGTTGTCCACGAGGACTCCAAGATCTTTTTCACACGTATTGCTCTCAAGCCAGGCATCGTCCCCCATTCTGTATCTTTGCATTTATTGAGATATAATTGTGTTTTTTAAATGTAATTCTTGTATTACCAATATGGATGCCACTTAGCGTGTAATGCTATGCTGAATTGTTTATGTTGAGGCTGTGATTGAGTGACCTTAAGATAAACTCTCTGCTGCTGAGAAAAATTAGTGAATTAATCACTTGGAGCAGAAGAGCTAAGCGCCTGAATAGAACTGTTTTGACTTTTGGTTTTCCTTGTGTGTTCCTGTGTGTCACTCGCTGAAGATGGATGAGTTTTTGCTCTGTGCTTAGTAAGCTGAGTTTTCCTTGTAACCTGACGTCTCCAGAGTCCATGATTTTACAGAGTTGTATCTGGTGTCAGGGGCGGCTCAACCCATTACGCAAAGTAAGCATTCACAGTAGAGTTGATTTTGCTCAGGGGCGCTCATGAGGCACTCTTGGGGGAAAATACACCTTGACATAGTGAATTGTAGTTACTGGGATGTATAGTTCACCTACAATCAAAGAGCATTCTTTTTTAAAAAATATTATCTTTATTGAATTTTCAGGTATAAAACAGACAAAACATTTAACATACAATCGAGACAGAATTTATTTATTTATTTATTTATTTGCTTTACTTCTATACTGCCTTTCTCAGCCGAAATGGCGACTCAAGGCGGTTTACATAGTAAAGGTTAACACAACAACATCAAAAAGGCAATTAAAAACACATTATACAAAACATATCAAGTCAAAAACAATCATTATCATACACATGCGCCTCAGCAGACAAATCAGAATCAGAATCCGTAATAATAATCCTTTATACCAATTCCTATGTTCAGTTGTACCATCTTACTGTACTTCATTGCACTATTTAGCCAAACGCTTGTTCGTAAAGCCAAGTCTTGACCTTCCTCCGGAATGCCAGCAGTGAGGGGGCCTGTCTGATGTCCACAGGTAGGGCGTTCCACAGCCGAGGGGCCACCACCGAGAAGGCCCTGTCTCTCGTCCCCGCCAACCACACCTGCGATGCGGGCGGAACCGAGAGCAGGGCCTCCCCAGACGATCTTAATGTCCTAGTCGGTTCATAGGAGGAGATGCGTTCGGAGAGGTAAGTAGGGCAAGAACCGTTTAGGGCTTTATAGGCTAAAGCCAGCACCTTGAATTGTGCCCGGTAGCAGATTGGCAGCCAGTGGAGCTGGCGCAGCAGAGGAGTGGTGTGCTCCCTGAGTGCCGCTCCTGTTAGCAACCTGGCTGCCGAACGTTAGACCATTTGAAGCTTCCGAGCAGTCTTCAAGGGCAACCCCACGTAGAGAGCATTGCAGTAGTCTAAGCGGGATGTAACCAGAGCGTGGACTACCGTGGCCAAGTCAAACTTCCCAAGGTACGGTCGCAGCTGGCGCACGAGTTTTAACAGAAGGGAAAGGGGGGTTATGGGGGGGTAGTAGATGGGGGGGGGATGTAAGGTCCAGCTGTGTTACCTGGGTTTCCTAAACAGGTATGCAAATATATCTGTCTAACGACTTTGTGACATCCTGGTACAGTTGTCCATTATCATCCCTACACGAATATTCAACATGCACCCAAACAATACATAACATATTAAAAAAGTGACTTCCATTCTATTTCCAACCAGGCCATTAGTCTGTATCCCCTGTTCTCCCCACCGGGAGAACTAGATTAAGTTTTTGACCCTAACTTCTTCATATCTTATATTCTCTTCCTCTCTCCTCGTTAAATTAGTTTATTTTATGTTATTGTTGTCTTCCCACTGTTTTTCCCTTTTCATACTCCTCCAAACAGGACCAATCCGTTTGGCTCATTGGTCTTCCCGAACTGTTCCTCAGGAGGAAAGTCAGTTTGTCCATGTCCCTTATGTCCAATAATTTGTCTAGCCATTGCTCACAAGTAGAGGTGGACTCTTCTTTCCAGTATTTTGCAAATACTCGTGCGGTGGTGGTTATATATGTGAAGAGCACCTCTTCGTTGTTATTTAGATTTAACTCTTTGTCTGTGAGCCCCAGTAGGAAATATTTAGGGTTTCGTGGGATCTTTCTTTTTAGGATTTTTTGGGTTTCTTCCTGTATGATCCACCAGTACTTTGTAGTTTCTGGACAGGTCCACCACATGTGATAGTAGCTCCCCGTTTGTTTTTTACATTTCCAGCATGTTTTTGAATACTTTCTATACATTAAGCTCAATTTTTGGGGGGTCATGTGCCATCTGTGGAAGGTCTTCAACCAATTTTCCTTAAGGGCCATTGAATATGCCCAATCAAACAGCATTCTGAACTCCACCAATGATGGAATTGAACCAAATATGGCACACAGAACTCCCACGACAAACAGAAAATATATATCAGTGATTGGTTGGGGGGGGGGCACCAAAATACTGTTTGTTTACCGTTGAAAATTACCTAGGGCCACCTCTGCCTGGTGTAGCTAGCATTTGCTTCTGTCAAATTGCACCTTAGCTTGACAAGAGAACCCCCATGACCAACAGAAAATACTGTGTTTTCCTGGTGGTCTTTGGCGATCCCTCTGACACCCCCTCGCGACCCACCCAGGTTGAGAATGCCGAACTAGGAGAATGGTCCTCCCTATCATCTGATGCCATAGCATCTCCCTGTCTGCTTGGCTCTGAAGCTGTATCTCTTTCACTAGACACAGATCCAGTCTCCCAAGCAGAATCCTTATCTAAAATCCCCTCACTGGAAAACTCGTCAGTCCTCACAACCTGTGGTAAAACAACCTCTGGCTAAACTACAACAAAAGGAGTGAAGCCATTCCCAAGACAATCCCCTAATCTTCGATGCCTCCATTGCCCAAATGGGAGTGGCACGATCCCTTCTGTTCTCTGCCCTTTCCTTTCGCCAGCCGGGAAGCGAACGTTGTCTTCTGGTTGTGCAAGTCGAGCCATGTGTCAGAGAGAACACGTCCCCGTTGCCTGGAAGCAGAAATTCACCACCTGATTGAAAGTGTGCCTTATAAATATTGAATCCCCCTGCCTTCTAAATATAGAAAGTGTATTAAAGCGTCTAGCTAATAAGCAGATGGCTTCTCCGTCTTCCCATTTGCCATCTTTATCCACTCCGTGCTACGGTTTTGGGAGAAAGACTCCTCACTTGACCTTTCTTTCCCTCTCCAACAGCCTTACTTTGTTGGAAAAGAACAAAGCATAAGGACGGGCAAGTTGTTCCATCTCATTTTGGCTTGGTTTTTCTTAAAAATGAAACTGGCACTCTCAATTCCATTGTGCTTTTATTTCCCTTTCTACTTAGAAATTTGAGTATTTCCTCCCATATATTTATGGACAGTATTCATAATGTATACATTTGTATGTAGTTTAGTCCATCATGTTCTTTTTCAGTCTCTTTAGGATATTATTATTAACTAGCTGTACCTGCCACGTGTTACTGTGGCCAACCTTCCCTCCCTCTTTCTTTCCTTCTTTCTTTCTCTCTTTCCTTCTCTCCCCCTTTTCTTTATTCCCTCTTTTTCTTTCCCTTCTCCTTTCCCTTCTTTCATCATTCTCTACTTATTTCTTTACTCCCTTCCTTTGCTCTTTGGTCCCATCCTTCCTTGTCTCTTTCCTTCCTTCCTTCCCTCCCTCTTTCTTTCTTTCATTCCTTCTCTTCTTCCTTCCCTCTCTCTTTCCCTTCTTCTTTCGTCCTTCTCTACCTGTTTCTTTGCTCCCTTCTTTGCTCTTTGGTTCCATCCCTCCTTCCTTCCTTCCTTCCTTCCTTCCTTCCTTCCCTCCCTTCCTCCCTCCCTCTTTCCTTCCTTCCTTCCTTCCTTCCTTTCCCTTCTCCTTTCGTCTTTCTCTACCTGTTTCTTTGCTCCATTCCTTTGCTCTTTGGTTCCATCCTTCCTTCCCTCCTTCCCTCCTTCCTTCCTTCCTTCCTTCCTTCCCTCCCTCCCTCCCTCCCTCCCTCCCGCCCGCCCGCCCTCTTCCTTCCTTCCTTCCTTCCTTCCTTCCTTCCTTCCTTCCTTCCTTCTCTCCTTCTTTCCCTCTCTCTTTCCCTTCTTCTTTCATCCTTCTCTACTTGTTTCTTTGCTCCCTTCCTTTGCTCTTTGGTTCCATCCTTCCTTGTCTCTTTCCTTCCTTCCTTCCCTCGCTCCCTCTTTCTCTCTTTCATTCCTTCTCTCCTTCCTTCCTTCCCTCTCTCTTTCCTTCCTTCTTTCACTTTTTTATTTCCTTCCTTTTCTACCTTTCTTTCTTTCCTTCCTTCTCTCTCTCCTTCCCTCCTCCTTTACTTCTTTCTTTTCTTTCTTCTCTCCTTCCTTCCTTCCTTCCTTCCTTCCTTCCTTCCTTCCTTCCTTCCTTCCTTCCCCCTTTCTGTGTAAATGTGTGTATATATTTCTCTGTATGTGTATATATGTGTGTTTGCATGTGTATATGTGGTTTTGTGCATGCGTTGTAATGTATGTTTTTTGGCTTTTTAAGTCTCTTCTGCTGTGTTTTTCAGTGTTTTCTATGAGTGATGGTCACTCGTTGGCCGGATAGGTGTCTTGTGTCCAAATTTGGTGTCAATTCGTCCAGTGGTTTTTGAGTTATGTTAATCCCAAAAACAAACATTACATTTTTATTTATATAAATAATAATAACAATTAAGTCATTTGCATATTTCGTGGTGCCAGAGTGCAGTCTGTTCAGCGCCTTCCAAGTCGCCCAGTTTCTGCATGCCCAGGGGGGAGTCTCTCATTTGGTATCAGCCATGGATTGAGGTTCTGGGTTTGAGCCTGCCACTTTTGGACTCTCGCTTGCTGAGGTGTTCCAGCGAGTGTCTCTGTAGATCTTAGAAAACTATTTCTTGATTTAAGTCATTGTCGTTGGAATCCACGACATGCGAATGTGGAGAAAAGCAAACTACAGACCACCTGCTGCAATGCAACCTGAGCCCTGCTACATGCACAATGGAGGACCTTCTTATAGTAACACCAGAGGCACTCCAAGTGGCCAGATACTGCTCAAATGACATTTAATCAACTACCAAGCTTGCAAACTTTGTGTTTTGTTCATTTGTTTGTTAAAAAATGCAATACAATGGTTGGTTTACTCCTGACACAATAAATAAATAAATTTGCATATTTGGTCATGTGCATTTTACATATATGTGGATAGTTTTTCAAACATTTTTTTCTTTACCATAAAGCAGGCCTCAAAAATATACAGATTCCATTGTCTCTCATATATATATATATTCTTTTCTAGCTATGGATGCTTGGATCCATTCGTGAATTGGAAAGACTGTATAGAGATTCCCGAGGCCAGCTGCAGTTCATCTCGCTGCTGTTTTTGGGTTGTATGAGATGAATGTTTTCATAGGGAAATTCAAATCCAATCCCAGATTTCATTTGCATCCCTAAGCAGGCCGCGAAGCCTTGCATCTACAGCTGGCACCTCTCCGAGTGTGTCAGCGGCTTAATCCGATTGCTGTGAGCAGACTTTTTATAAAATATGCACCCGGATTGGATTGCTAATGGAAGAAGATATTGATGGGTCAAAAGTGGAGTCGGGGAAAGCAGGCTTGACGTCCCCAAAGGGCACGCATGCAATTGCACAGACATCGAGATTGCCAATTTGGAAGAGCAACATCAATGAAATCAAAAGGTCTTATACCAGAGGCAGTCTAGTGTAAAGTTTGAAATATTTTTACACTTTGTACATCACTTTGTGCAGCCCAGAGTATCAAAAAGTGATAGAGAAATGCAGTAAATTAATTAAACTCCACCAGTGTTCACATTGGGGCATATTGAGTATTTGTGCCAAGTTTGATCCAGCTCCATCATTGTTAAAATCCACAGTCATAGAATCATAGAATCAAAGAGTTGGAAGAGACCTCATGGGCCATCCAGTCTAACCCCATTCTGCCAAGAAGCAGGAATATTGCATTCAAATCACCCCTGACAAATGGCCATCCAGCCTCTGCTTAAAAGCTTCCAAAGAAGGAGCCTCCACCACACTCCGGGGCAGAGAGTTCCACTGCTGAACGGCTCTCACAGTCAGGAAGTTCTTCCTAATGTTCAGATGGAATCTCCTATCTTGTAGTTTGAAGCCATTGTTCCGCGTCCTAGTCTCCAAGGAAGCAGAAAACAAGCTTGCTCCCTCCTCCCTGTGGCTTCCTCTCACATATTTATACATGGCTATCATATCTCCTTTCATCCTTCTCTTCTTCAGGCTAAACATGCCCAGCTCCCTAAGCCGCTCCTCATAGGGCTTGTTCTCCAGACCCTTGATCATTTTAGTCGCCCTCCTCTGGACACATTCCAGCTTGTCAATATCTCTCTTGAATTGTGGTGCCCAGAATTGGACATCAACAGTCATCAACAATCAGACAATTGTATTACATTTTTAACAAAAACAAACAAAACAAACAGACAAAACACAGAATTTGCAAGCTTGGTAGTTGATTAAATGTCCTTTGACCAGTATCTGGCCACTTGGAGTGCCTCTGGTGTTGCCGCAAGAAGGTCCTCCATTGTGCATGTGGCAGGGCTCAGGTTGCATTGCAGCAGGTGGTCAGTGGTTTGCTCCTCTCCACACTCGCATGTCGAGGATTCCACTTTGTGGCCCCATTTCTGAAGGTTGGCTCTGCATCTCGTGGTGCCAGAGCGCAGTCTGTTCAGCGCCTTCCAAGTCTCCCAGTCTTCTGTGTGCCCCGGGGGGGGGGGGGGAGTCTCTCATTTGATATCAGCCTTTGATTGATATCTAAGCCCTAAACAGTTCCGGCCCAAGATACCTAACTAACCGCCTCTCGGCCTATGAGCCCACGAGGATTTTGAGATCTTCCGGGGAGACCCTGCTATCGATCCCGCCTGCGTCACAGGCACGGCTGGCGGGGACGAGAGACAGGGCCTTCTCGGTGGTGGCTCCTTGGCTGTGGAACACCCTTCCCGTAGACATCAGGCTAGCCCCCTCCCTGTTGATTTTCCGCAGGAAGCTAAAGACCTGGTTGTTTAAGAAGGCTTTTGAATAGAAGTGCAATGACTGGTAACTTGACCACAGGAATGGAACAACGGAAAGGTATTGGATTGTGAACTTGACGATGAGACGACTCGGAATGGTCTTGTAGTAAGGTTGATGTTTTTGATGAGATGTTTTGATAATTATGTACTGTGGATTATTTTATTTTATGTTGTATTTTGCACTTGTTTCTCTATGTTGTACACCGCAATGAGTCGCCAGTAGGCTGAGAATTGCGGTATATAAGCGTAGTAAATAAATAAATAAATAAATAAATTGAGGTTCTGGGTTTGAGCCTGCCACTTTTGGACTCTCACTTGCTGAGGTGTTCCAGCGAACGTCTCTGTAGATCTTTGAAAACTATTTCTTGATTTAAGTTGTGGATGTGCTGGCTGATACCTGGTCCCTTCACTATTGGCTGCTACTTCCTGGCGGATGTCAGGTGGTGCAATACTGGCTAAAGAGTGTAATTTCTCCAGTGGTGTAGTGCGCAGACACCCCGTGATAATGTGGCATGTCTCATTAAGAGCCACATCTTCTGTTTTAGTGTGGTGAGATGTGTTCCACACTGGGCATGCATACTCAGCAGCAGAGTAGCATATCGCAAGGTCAGATGTCTTCACTGTGTCTGGTTGTGATCCCCAGGTTGTGCCAGTCAGCTTTTGTATGATATTGTTTCTAGCACCCACTTTCTGCTTGATGTTCAGGCAGTGCTTCTTGTAGGTCAGCGCACAGTCCAGAGTGACTCCCAGTTATTTGGGTGCGCTGCAATGCTCCAGTGGGATTCCTTCCCAGGTGATCCTCAGAGCTCGGGATGCTTGTCTGTTCTTAAGGTGAAAAGCACATGTCTGTTTTTGAGATGGATTAGGGATCAGCTGGTTTTCCCTGTAATAGGCAGTAAGAGCACCTAGAGCTTCAGAGAGCTTCTGTTCAACCATCTCAAAGCTCCCTGCTTGAGCAGTGATGGCACCATCATCTGCATAGATGAAGCTCTCTGTCTGGTCATTTGTGTAGATGTTGAACATGGATGGAGCAAGCACGCTCCCCTGAGGCAGGCTGTTCTTCTGTTTCCGCCATCTGCTTCTCTGGCCCTGAACTCAACAAAAAAGCTCCTGTTTTGTAGCCGGTTTCCTATGAGGCAGGCGAGACGGTAATCCTTTGTGATATTATACATTTTTCTCAGGAGGAGGCGGTGGTTTACGGTATCATAAGCCACTGACAGGTCTATGAAGACAGCTCTTGTGATCTGCTACCTTTCAAAGCCATCTTCTATGTCCTGAGTCAGGTTCAGCACTTGCGATGTTCAGCTTTTGCCTTTCCTGAAGCCAGCTTGCTGTGGAATCAGACAGGGGTCTATTTTTTCCATAATTCTAAGCAAAATAAGTCTCTCCAGAACTTTGTAGAGGTGGCACAACAGGGAGATTGGTCTATAGATTTTTTGGATCATTAATAAATTAATAAACATGCTATAGAGATTATGTGGAAAAGTGAATAGTACTGAAGAGCCTATTCTAAGGATTATTTCTGCCTTTGATTTATTAAAATATTCCTATCCAAACCCAAGTTTGGGTATCAGCCAGCACGTCAACGACTTAAATCCAGACATACTTTTCTAAGATCTACAGAGACACTCGCTGGAACACTTCAGTAAGCAAGAGTCCAAAAGTGGCAGGCTCAAACCTAGAACCTCAACCAATGGCTGATACCAAATGAGAGACTGGGCACACAGAGGACTGGGCGACTTGGAAGGCGCTGAACAGACTGCGCTCTGGCACCACGAGATGCAGAGCCAACCTTCAGAAATGGGGCTACAAAGTGGAATCCACGACATGCGAGTGCGGAGAAGAACAAACTACAGACCACCTGCTGCAATGCACCCTGAGCCCTGCCACATGCACCATGGAGGACCTTCTTGCAGCAACACCAGAAGCACTCCAAGTGGCCAGATACTGATCAAAGGACATTTAATCAACTACCAAACATATTTTGTATTTTCTCTGTTTGTTTGCTTTGTTCTCTTAGAAATGTAATATATTTGACTGGCTGCCCTGACACGAGAAATAAATAATCCAAACCCAAGTAATGAAGGTGGAGGCATTACTTTTCATTCAACCCTCATATATTGACCACATGTGTCCTGGTTTTCATCTGTGTAATATTGGATGATATATAGTTCTTTGCAGTAGTTCAGAAAACAGAGTGGTTTATCTCTAGGCTCAGCACACAGGCTTGGTGGATGGCGCCTGGCTTAGCGGGAGACAGGTTGTTCAAGGCCCCCCTCGGAGGAAAATTAAGATAAGAGACTTTTGTTCCATCACAGGAAAAAATGATCGCCGTTCCTCTCCTTTGTTGCCTCGGCTCCGAAGTCAGCTTGCCTTCCCGTGGCACTCTGATTGTGTTGTTTCTCGTCAAGGTTTCCTACCATCTCTCGGCTGGAAGCTGAAAGCTTTTGATCAATACAGCACAGAAATCTGCGGGCTGACTCCTTGCCAAAAACACAGCCCATGATGAGCACCCGGTGACTGAAATATTTAGCAGCTCGCTCTTGTCTATAAATCACGGGTGAAAAGGGTGGTGGAGAGATTTGCAAATGTTTAACCATTGCCAGGAAGTGATGAGGTGAGGATGCTAACTGTAGCCACCAATGATTATTTATTTCAGAGCATCAAAGGAAATGGTGAATTTCCCCATTTATTAACTGCTAGGGCACTTCTGCAACTAGAAATCTCAGAATCTCAAGCAAGATTTTTATTCATCATGTCAGAATCAAATTGAGAATACAGCTTTTATTTATCGTGTCATCCGCAACCAGAACATTGTATTACATTTCTAACAGAACAAAACAAACAAACAGATAAAAAAACCCCACAAGTTTTGCAAACTTCGTAGCTGATTAAATGTCCTTTGACCAGCATCTGGCCACTTGGAGTGCCTCTGGTGTTGCCGCAAGAAGGTCCTCCATTGTGCATGTGGCAAGGCTCAGGGTGCATTTCAGCAGGTGGTCAGTGGTTTGCTCTTCTCCGCACTCTCATGTCATGGATTCAACTTTGTAGCCCCATTTCTTAAGATTGGCTTTGCATCTCGTGGTGCCAGAGTGCAGTCTGTTCAGCGCCTTCCAAGTTGCCCAGTCCTCTGTGTGCCCAGGGGGGAGTCTCTCATCTGGTATCACCCACGGATTGAGGTGCTGGGTTTGGGCCTGCCACTTTTGGACTCTCGCTTGCTAAGGTGTTCCAGCGAGTGTCTCTGTAGATCTAAGGAAACTATTTCTTGATTTAAGTCGTTGAAGTGCTGGCTGATACCCAAACAGGGGATGAGCTGGAGATGTCTCTGCCTTGGTCCTTTCACTATTGGCTGCAACTTCCCGGCGGATGTCAGGTGGTGCAATACTGGCTAAGCAGTGTAATTTCTCCAGTGGTGTAGGGCGCAGACACCCCGTGATAATGCAGCATGTCTCATTAAGAGCCACATCCATTGTTTTAGTGTGGTGAGATGTGTTCCTCACTGGGCATGCGTACTCAGCAGCAGAGTAGCACAGCGCAAGGGCAGATGTCTTCACTGTATCTGGTTGTGATCCCCAAGTTGTGCCAGTCAGCTTTCGTATGATATTGTTTCTAGCACCCACTTTTTGTTTGATGTTCAGGCAGTGCTTCTTGTAGGTCAGAGAGCGGTCCAGAGTGACTCCCAGGTATTTGGGTGCGCTGCAATGCTCCAGTGGGATTCCTTCCCAGGTAATCCTCAGAGCTCGGGATGCTTGTCTGTTCTTAAGGTGAAAGGCACATGTCTGTGTTTTAGATGGATTAGGGATCAGTTGGTTTTCCCTGTAATAGGCAGACACTATGCTTCTAGTGATGCAGGCATAAGCTGAAAATAAGCTGAAAATGTCTTATCTTTTACTCTCGGAGCCTGGCAGAACACTGAAGCCACTGTTTGGCTCTCCTGTTTTGACTTCTCTCCTCTCATCTATCTATTTGCTCATTCATTTCTGCAGCTAGGCCAGGTGCCGAGCTGTTTTCATGTTCTCTGTCATGGGAACTCTCAATTCAGAAAGCACACCATCATGCCCACACCACTCAGGGACATTCTCATGGAATGCTACCCTCTGAACCAGGATCTCCTGGTCATTCTCTGCATCAATATCACTGACCAAACCATTGCCATCTTGAAACTCATCTTGAAACTCATTGACATCACTCCCCACATCCAAAGCACTCTGATCCTGAAACACAATCACAGGCTGAGATCCAACACAAAATTTAGAACTTGGCATTGTACTAGATTTCCTTTGACCACAAGCTGGCCACTTGGAGTGCTTCTGGTGTCGCCGTGAGAAGGTCCTCCATTGTGCACGTGGCAGGGCTCAAACTGCATTGTAGTCAGTGGTCTGTGGTGTGCTCTCCTCCACACTCACATATTGTGGACTCCACTTTTTAAATCAGTTTCTGAAGATTGGTTCTGCATCTCATAGTGTCAGAGCCCAGACCAAGTTGCCCAGTCTTCTGTGTGACAATAAGTCTAGTCAAGTGCGACTCTAGGGGGTGGTACTCATCAATGATGTACCTTTTTTTCTTTCTATCTTTCTTTCCCTCTCTCCCTCACTCTTCTTGCTTCCTCCCTCTGTCCTTTTTGAATAGATTACATCCTTCAATTGTTATATTCCCATCATGGGAGTCATTCCACCAAATTTTTATTATACTTTTGAATGTATTCATAGAATCATAGAATCAAAGAGTTGGAAGAGACCTCATGGGCCATCCAGTCCAACCCTCTGCCAAGAAGCAGGAACACTGCACTCAAATCACCCCTGACAAATGGCCGTCCAGCCCCTGTTTAAAAGCTTCCAAAGAAGGAGCCTCCACCACACTCCTGGGCAGAGAGTTCCACTGCTGAACGGCTCTCACAGTCAGGAAGTTCTTCCTCATGTTCAGATGGAATCTCCTCTCTTGTAGTTTGAAGCCATTGTTCCGCGTCCTAGTCTCCAAGGAAGCAGAAAACAAGCTTGCTCCCTCCTCCCTGTGGCTTCCTCTCACATATTTATACATGGCTATCATATCTCCTCTCAGCCTTCTCTTCTCCAGGCTAAGCATGCCCAGCTCCTTAAGCTGCTCCTCATAGGGCTTGTTCTTCAGACCCTTGATCATTTTAGTTGCTCTCCTCTGGACACATTCCAGCTTGTCAGTATCTCTCTTGAATTGTGGTGCCCAGAATTGGACACAATATTCCAGGTGTGGTCTAACCAAAGCAGAATAGAGCATGGGGAGCATGACTTTCCTAGATCTAGACACTATGCTCCTATTGATGCAGGCCAAAATCCCATTGGCTTTTTTTGCCACCACATCACATTGTTGGCTCATGTTTAACTTGTTGTCCACGAGGACTCCAAGATCTTTTTCACATGTACTACTCTCTAGCCAGGCCTCATCGTCCCCCATTCTGTATCTTTGCATTTCGTTTTTCCTGCCTAAGTGGAGTCTCTTGCATTTGTCACTGTTGAACTTCATTTTGTTAGTTTTGGCCCATCTCTCTAATCTGTCAAGATCGTTTTGAATCCTGCTCCTGTCCTCTGGAGTATTGGCTATCCCTCCCAATTTGGTGTCATCTGCAAACTTGATGATCCTGCCTTCTAGCCCTTCATCTAAGTCATTAATAAAGATGTTGAACAGGACCGGGCCCAGGACGGAACCCTGCGGCACTCCGCTCGTCACTTCTTTCCAAGATGAAGAGGAAGCATTGGGGAGAATCACCCTCTGGGTTCGTCCATTTAACCAATTACAGATCTTACAGATTATTGACCTTCCTTTACTAGGATTTCAAGATCATCTCGTTTGTTTCCCAAGATCTATGCATTGGAGTATAGACACGAAAAAGTCTTTTTTATTTGCGTTTTCATTTTACTCCAGTTCTCATCTGCTTTAGCATCCTTGAGTTTAGAGCTCTGTGTATGTGTGTGTGTCATACTCGCAACCTTTCTCTCTTCCCCACAATGTGGCCCAGCATTTGTAAGACACAATAAAACTGGCTGTATTGAAAGACTTTATCATATGTGTGTGCCAGATTTCAGCTATAAGAACAGTGGAAACTGCATATGACCCATGGTGCATTTAGCTTTTAAAACATAGGAGTAAGTATAGAGCTGTGAAATATGTATTTAGCAAAGCTTTGAAATTTTAAAAAATATTATTAACAACCTTCGGCATTATTATTATTAGTAACCCTGTATAATTAAGCCCCAGTGAACAGTTTCCCCTTGTCGCCGAAGAACCAAAAATTGCATCTGCTTGAGAGGGAGAATTTCTGCTTACTGGGTATATTTCATGTTAGTTTAAAGTGGCAACTGGAGAACAGTGTGTGTGTGTGTCTAATTATGCAACAGTAGCCTTAGTGAGGATTGTATTTTGCATCTAGTGCATAACCCAGGACCACAAATCCCTTGACACCAACAGTTCCCAATAATGTCAGGATTTTGTGTAAGGCGTCCAAACAGCATGCCAATGTTGCCTTCTTAAGTACTAATAATCAGCCCAGGACTGGCACTGTAACAATAAAGGCATTTAACTCAAAAGAACAGCATGTGTTGCTAATATTAAATACTTAGGCTAGGGAATGTTGATCTTTATGGTACTACTATTAAGAAAATATTACTGAGTTGGAAAAAGAGTTGTGCATCCATCTCCACTTTAAAGGACAAAGGAACGATGGCAGGATGGGGAGGAGTTGCCATTTTGCAACCCAGACTGAGCTGATGTTCATACACTCGAAAGGATGTCTGGGTAACTTCAGGTAGTCCAGGCCAGGACTGGGAGCGGCAGCACTCAGATCCAAAGCTAGAATTATGATTAGGGAACGTTTGGGAAAGTGTGCATGGTTTGCTAAGATGCTGACACCTCCCAAACACTTTCTAAACTTCACAAATGCTCAGATTCCTGTGGTGAAGTCTTCCCAACAGGTCTGGAGAGGTGCAAACAGGCTTCGTTTGTTAAGACCATTGTATGAATTAGAATTCTGTTCCATCCCTGTCTTGACTCCAGTGCAGATTTAGACTTCTTTGTCACTTTGTGTTGAGCTAAATAGGCTGCTGGTTAAAGGATGCTGAGAGCTGTCAGGAAAGCTCTGTCCTTCATTCCTTCCTTCCTTCCTTCCTTCCTTCCTTCCTTCCTTCCATCCATCTACCTTCTGCTCTCCCTCCTTCTTTCTTTCTTCCTTCCTCCCTGCCTCCCTTCCTCTTCTCCTTCCTTCCTTCCTTCCTTCCTTCCATCCATCCATCCATCCATCCATCCATCCATCCATCCATCCATCTATCTTCTGCTCTCCCTCCTTCTTTCTTTCTTCCTTCCTCCCTGCCTCCCTTCCTCTTCTCCTTCCTTCCTTTTTTCCTTCCTTCCTTCCTTCCTTCCTTCTTTCCATCCTTCCTTCCCTCCTTTCTTTTTCTCTTTCCTTCTTTTCCTCCTTCCTTCCTTCCTTCCTTCCCTTCCATCCTACGTCCTCCCTCTCTCCTCTCCTTCCTCCCTTCCTCCCTTTCATCCTCCCTTCCTTCCACCTTCCCCCTCTATTTCTTTCTTTCTTTCTTTCTTTCCTTCCTTCCTTCCTTCCTTCCTTCCTTCCTCCGTTCTTCCATCCCATCCTCCCTTTCTTCCTTCATTTCATCCTCCCTCCCTCTCTTCCATCCCTCCGTTTCTCCCTCCCGCCCTTCTTTCTTTTTTTCTCTTTCTTTTCCTCCTTCCTTCCTCCTTCCCTTCCACCCTTACGTCCTTCCTCCCTTCTCCCCTTCCTTCCTTCTTTGTTTCCTTCTTTCTTTCTTTCCTTCCTTCCTTCCCTCCTCCCTCCCTCCCTTCTTCCTCCCTCCCTTCCTTCCTTTCTTTCTTCCCTTCTTTCCTCCCTCCCTGCTCTCCTTCCTTCCTTCTTTCTTTCCTTCCTTCTTTCCTCCCTCCCTCCCTACTCTCATTCATTCATTTTCTTTCCTTCCTTCCTTCGTTCCTTCCTTCGTTCCTTCCTTCCCTCCCTCCTCTCTTCTTCCATCCCATCCTTCCTTTCTTCCTTCATTTCATCCTCTCTCCCTTCCTTTCCTTTCTCCCTCCCTCCCTTCCTTTCTTCGATCCATTCTTCCTTCTTCCTTCCCTCCTCTCCTCCCTCCCACTGTTCTTCCTTCCTCCCTCCCTTCTTTCCTTCTTTCCTCCCTCCCTCCTTTCATTCTTTTCTTCTTTCTATCCTTCTTTCCACTCTCCTTCACTCCCCATGCTTCCTCCCTCTGTCTTGCTATTTTCTTTCTTAGTTTGATGGAGAGAGAGGGGGGGAAAAAAACCCTGAGCTGTCACCGTGAAGCTTCCTGGTGGCATTCATTTTCTCTGCTGAATACAAAAAAAGAAGCGAAGAGAAAGGAGAAAAGAAAAGCAGGCAGCCCTTGGCATGTCACATTTCGTTTTGACACACCTGTGAAAGCTTTGTAGGATTTTGTGTTGCCCTGTTCACGGCAAATGAACTACCCACCCTCCCCAAGGGACGGTTGCGCTGGCAAATGGGGACACTTGGATGGCTTTTGTGCTTCTCCCAGAGGACATTGGTTGGAAGTAGAGACAATGCTGACTCTGTCGCTGAGCTTGATCTGATTTCTTCTGGCATCGCTGGACAGTGGAGGCAAGTGTCAGTTTTCAGGCCGTGGCCAGTTGTACAAGTTGCATAGACAGCAAACCTCCCACAAACACAAAAATGGAAGCAACTAATATGCCATGTTGGCTTTTTAAAAACACCACTCTTGTGCTAAAATCAATGGCAACTCCTGAGGGCTTCTTGGGATGCATCTACACTATAGGATGAATGCAGTTTGACAACACTTTAGCCATCATGGCTGAAAGCTTTGCAATATTGGGAGTTGTAGTTTTATAAATTCTCCAGTCTTCTCTGCCAAAGAGCGCTGGTGTCTCCAAACGGGGGCCCATAGCATTGAGCCACGGAAATAACTGTGGGTTTGAACAGCATTCATTCCACAGTGTAGATGCACCCCAAGGGAAACAATTCATCCTTTTTGCTCATTCCAGGCATGACTTGCTCAAGGTCAACCAATGTATATCTTTATGGCTGAGCAGAGATTTGAATCCTATTCTCCAAACACTCAAAGTCCAACGCTCAACCACTCTGTCATCTGAGGGCAGTGTTTCTCAACTTGGGGGTCGGGACCCCCGGGTGGGTTGCGAGGGGTGTCAGAGGGGTCTCCAAAGACCATCAGAAAACAAAGTATTTTCTGTTGGTCATGGCTCTGTGAGAAGATTGACACAATTCTATCATCGGTGGAGTTCAGATTGCTCTTTGATTGTAGGTGAACTATAAATCCCAGCAACTACGGTTCTCAGACGTCAAGGTCTACTTTCCCCAAACTCCACCAGTGTTCACATTTATGCATTTTGAGTATATTGGTCATCCGGGTCCAGATCCATCATTGTTTGAGTCCACAGTGCTCTCTGGACGTAGGTGAACTACAACTCAAGATAAATGCCCACCAAATCTTTCCAGTATTTTTTGTTGGTCCTGGGAGTTCTGTGTGCCAAGTTTGGTTCAATTCCATCATTGGTGGAGTTCAGAATGCTCTTTGATTGTAGGTGAGCTATAAATCCCAGCTCCCAAATGTCAAGGTCTATTTTCCCCAAACTCCACCAGTATTCACATTTGGGAATATTGCGTATTCGTGCCAAGTTTGGTTCAGATCCATCATTGTTTGAGTCCACAGTGCTCTCTGGATGTAGGTGAAGTACAACTCCAAACCTCAAGGTCAATGCCCACCAAACCCTTTTCTCTTGATCATGGGAGTTCTGTGTGCCAAGTTTGGTTCAATTCCATCGTTGGTGGAGTTCAGAATGCTCTTAGATTGTAGGTGAGCTATAAATCCCAGCGACTACAGTTCCCAAATGTGAAGGTCTATTTTCCCCAGACTCCACCAGTATTCGCATTTGGGAATATTGAATATTCCTGCCAAGTTTCGTCCAGATCCATAATTGTTTGAGTCCACAGTGCTCTCTGAATGTAGGTGAACTACAACTCCCAAACTCAAGGTCAATGCTCACCAAACCCCTCCAGTATTTTCTGTTGGTCATGGGAGTTCTGTGTTCCAAAATTGGTTCAATTCCACCACTGGTATAGTTGAGAATTCTCTTTGATTGTAAATGAAGTATAAATCCCAGCAACTACAACTCCCAAATGTCAAGATCTGTTTCCCCCAAATGTCAAGATCTATTTTCCCCAAAGTCCATCAGTGTTCACATTTGGGCATATTGACAATTCATGCCAAGTTTGGTCCAGATCCATCGTCGTGTGAATCCACAGTGCTCTTTGGACGTAGGCGAACTACAACTCCAAAACTCAAGGTACACCAAACCCTTCCAGTATTTTCTTTTGGTCATGGGAGTTCTGTGTGCCAGGTTTGGTTCAATTCCATCATTGGTGGAGTTCGGAATGCTCTTTGATTGTTAGTGAACTATAAATCCTAGCAACTACAACTCCCAAATGACAAAATAAATGTTTTTGAGTGATGGTCACTCCTTGAGTTAGTAGGTGTCTTGTGGCCAAATTTGGTGGCAATTCGTCCAGCGGATTTTGAGTTATGATGTCACTCAAAACGAACACCACTGGTGAAGTTCAGAATTCTCTTTGATTGTAGGTGAGCTATAAATCCCAGCGACTACAATTCTCAAATATCAAGGTCTATTTTCCCCAAACTGCACCAGTATTCACATTTGGGAATATTGAGTATTCATGCCAACTTTGGTCCAGATTGATCATTGTTTGATTCCACAGTGCTCTCTGAATGTAGGTGAACTACAACTTCAAAACTCAAGGTCAATGCTCACCAAACCCTTCCAGTATTTTCTGTTGGTCATGGGAGTTCTGTGTCCCAAGTTTGGTTCAATTCCATCATTGGTGGAGTTCGGAATGCTCTTTGATTGTTGGTGAACTATAAATCCTAGCAACTACAACTCTCAAATGACAAAATCAATGTTTTTGAGTGATGGTCACTCCTTGAGTTAGTAGGTGTCTTGTGGCCAAATTTAGCGGCAGTTTGTCCAGTGGATTTTAAGTTATGATGTCACTCAAAACGAACACCACTGATGTAGTTGAGAATGCTCTTTGATTGTAGGTGAACTATAAATCCCAGCAACTACAATTCCCAAATGTCAAGGTCTATTTTCCCCAAACTCCATCAGTGTTCACATTTGGGAAAATGGGGGATTTATGCAAAGTTTGGTCCTGAATATCAGATGTTGACATGACAATTCATAACAGAAGCAACATTATAGTTGTGAAGTAGCAACGAAAATAATGTTATGGTTGGGGGTCACCACAACATGAGGAACTGCATTAAGGGGTTGCGTCATTAGGAAGGCTGAGAACCACTGTCTTAGGGCATAAGGCCAAACCTGATACCCATTATTGCCAATCGCAGGAGCTGCTGCTGGTTATACATTATTATTCCTTACTATCATGGTTTGAGGAGCAATTGGAGCTTGAATGAACATCCTAACCTTGGTTGGTCGGTTCCAACTGGAGATTGAAAGATTTCTAGTTCAAATTCTGGCTGTGGTTGTTCCTATTTCCGTAACACCTTGGAGAGAAGCGGATACTTTCTGGAAGTGGGCTGAGGATTGTTTCCTTGGCAATAATAGTCTCAGTCTTAATGTGTTGGCAACTGGACTAGAACATCTATCAGACTGATGGCAGATGCCCAAGAGATCTTTTTTCCAGGGGCACATCTTGTTCTGATGTTTCTCCAAAGATGCTGGCGTTGGTACTTCTTGGAGAACACATCCGTATTGCCGTTTTCAAACCATGTTCAAGATGGATCTTGGCAAGCTGCAAGGTCTCCAGAGAAGGGCGACCAAAATGGTCAAACCATAAATGCCTCTCGTGAGTGGCTTTAGAAAGTTGGGCATGTTTAGCTTGGAGAAAACGTAATGCAATGAGGGGATATAATCATCATGTTTCAATATTTGACAGGATGTCATATTGAAGATGAAGCAAGCTCCAGATTATGTCCTTTGGGAGTTGTAGTTGTTGGGATTTATGGTTCACCTTCAATCAAAGAGCATTCTCAACTCCACCAGTAATGGAATTGAACCAAACTTGGAACGCAGAACTCCCATGACCAACAGAAAATACTGGAAGGGTTCGGTGGACATTGACCGTGAGTTTGGGAGTTGTAGTTCACCTACATCCAGAGAGCACTGTGGACTCAAACAATGATGGATCTGGGTCAAACTTGGCATGAATAGTCAATATGCCCAAATGTGAACACTAGTGGAGTTTGGGGAAAATTGACCTTGACATTTGGGAGTTGTAGTTTACCTACATCCAGAGAGCACTGTGGACTCAAATAATGATGGATTTGGACCAAACATGGCACAAATACTCCATATGCCAAAATGTGAACACTAGTGGAGTTTGGGGAAAATGGACCTTGACATTTGGGAGTTGTAGTTGCTGGGATTTATAGTTCACCTACAATCCGAGAGCATTCTGAACCCCACTAATGATGAAATCCCACGACCAACAGAACTCCCACGACCAACAGAAAATACTGGAATAGTTTGGTTGGCATTGACCTTGAGTATGGGAGTTGTAGTTCACCTACATCCAGAGATCCCTGTGGACTCAAACAATGATCAATTTGGACCAAATTTGGCACAAATCCTCAATATGCCCAAATGTGAACAGTGGTGGAGTTTGGGGGAAATCGACCTTGACATTTTGTAGTTGCTGGGATTTATAGTTCACCTACAATCAAAGAGCATTCTGATCTCCACCAACGATAGAATTGGGTCAGACTTCCCACACAGAACCCCCATCACCAACAGAAAATACTGTGTTTTCTGATGGTCTTTGGAGACCCCTCGTGACCCTACCCAGGGGTCCGACCCCCAAAACACTGGTGTAGAGAAGTGGCGTGAGTCGCACATTGAGAAGAGAGAAGGTTAGAGAGAAAGATTAAATCCTGTTCTTCTTCATTTCCCCATTCTGGTCATGCACTAAGAAAAGGTTCAAAAACAAAAACATCCAACAAAGATGTAAGTTTCCAAAAGAAAACCTTTTATTTACAGAACTTGTATAAGATCCATCACACAGGCTAAAGTTGCTTAGGTGGGATGAAAGATGGATTACCACCTCATGCCAAAAATAGTAGCTATTCCGAAGGTATAGGAGTTAAGGAGCTGTTCTCTCTTGGGATGAAACCCATTGAGGGAAATAGTTCTTTGTTCTGTACCTTCAGGGAAAATCAGCTTGACAACTGACATATCTTCTCAGGACAAAGGAAAGAGATGCTCCTCTTTTCAAAACATCCAAGGGTTGGGGGCACATTTGGAAAGAGGGAGTGTGAAACATCCAACTAAGAAGGAAACGGGCAAGGAACATTCCTAAAGAAACTTAATATCCATGACATGCAGTCAATATTTATGAGGATACTAGCTGTACCCGCCACGTGTTGCTGTGGCCAACCTTACCTCCCTCTTTCTCTCCTTCCTTCCCTCTTTCCTTCCTTTCCTCTTTTCCTTTCCTTTCTCTTCGTTCTTCCATCTCTATCTGTTTCTTTCCTCCCTTTCTTTGCTCTTTGGTTACATCCTTCCTTCTCTCCTTACTTCCTTCCCAATCTTTCATTCTTTCTCTCCTTCCTTCCCTCTCTTTTTCCTTTCACTTTTTTATTTCCTTCTCTCCTTCCTTGCTTCTCTACCTTTCTTTCTTTCCTTCTTTCCCTCCCTCCTTCTCTCCTGTGGCCAACCTTCCCTCCCTCTTTCTCTCCTTCCTTCCCTCTTTCCTTCCTTTCCTCTTTTTCTTTCCTATTTCTCTTCTTTCTTCCATCTCTACCTGTTTCTTTCCTCCCTTTCTTTGCTCTTTGGTTACATCCTTCCTTCTCTCCTTCCTTCCTTCCCTATCTTTCGTTCCTTCTCTCCTTCCTTCCCTCTCTTTTTACTTTCACTTTTTATTTCTTTCTCTCTTTGCTTGCTTCTCTACCTTTCTTTCCTTCCTTCCTTCTTCCATCCCATCCTTCCTTTCTTCCTTCATTTTATCCTCCCTCCCTTCTTCCTTTCCTTTCTCCCTCCCTTCCTCTCTTCCATCCTTCCCTCCTCTCCTCCCCCCTCCCTCCTTCCTTCCACCCTCCCTCCTTTCTTTTTCCTGTCTTTCTTTTCCTCCTTCCTTCCTCCTTCCCTTCCATCCTTACATGCTTCCTCCCTCCTCTCCTTCCTTCCTTCTTTCTTTCCTCCTTCCCTCCCTTCTTCCTTTCTTCCTTTCTTCCCTTCCTCCCTCCCTCCCTCCCTCTCTCTCTCTTTCATTCTTTCTTTCTTTCCTTCCTTCCTTCCTTCCTTCCTTCCTTCCTTCCCTCCTCTCTTCTTCCATCCCATCCTTCCTTTCTTCCTTCATTTCATCCTCCCTCCCTTCTTTCTTTCTCCCTCCCTCCTCTGCTTCCTTCCTTCCCCCTTTCCCTTCTTGATTCCTTCCCTCTTTTCCTCCTTCTCTCGTTACTTTTTTACTGTCCCATTTAATATTGTATTTATATCTTACATAGAAAGAAGGAAGGAAGGAGGGAGCGGAAGGAACGAAAAAGAAAGGGAGGGAGGGAAGGAGGGAAAGAAGGGAAGGAACGAAAATAAAGAAGGAGGGACAGGAAGGAAGGAAAGAAAGGAAGGAGAATGAAGGAAGGAAAGGAAGGAGGGGGGTGAAGAAAGGAGGGTGAGAAGGAAATGAAGGGGAAGGAAATAAAGAAAGGGAAAGAAGGAGGAAAGGAAGGGAGGGAGCAAGGAAAAGAAGGAAAGGAAGAGGCAGGAAGGAAGGGAAGGAGGGAAAGAAGGAAAGGAAAGAGAAGGAAGGAAGAAAAGGAAAGGGAGGAAGGAAGGAGAGGAAGGAAAGAAGGGAAGGGAGTGAGGAAGAGAAGGAAGGTCCTTCACTCAGGCACCATCAACCTTCCTCGCCTCTTCCTCCTCCTCCTCCCCTTCTTCCTTGTCTGGTGGTTATGCTGCTGCCACTGCCACACATCCGCCCCTTCCTCTTCCAACAGGGAAAGGAGGAGGAGGAGAAGGAGGAGACCGCCCTCCTGACATAGCAGGGAAAGAGAAGGGGCTCCATGCAGCAAACCTCCACCTCCACTCCCATGGTGTCCACTATCACTTGTGTGTGTGTGTGTTTGTGGCTGTGCACATGCACCTGGCACCTCATGCTTTAACGGCCGGCTGTTTCCCCGCGAGGAGGAGGGGGTGTGGCCATGGTTCTCTTTGTGGGCATGCAGTTTCTCCTTTGTGGACATGCAGTTTAGAAGTCCTTTCTGCTTTTTGTTTTCATTGATTTTTTTGAGTGAAGGACGTACATTGCGTTGATATGTGTATCGTGTCCAAATCTGGTGCCAATTCCCCCATTGGCTTTTGAGTTCTGTTAATCCCACAAACGAACATTACATTAAGTTCTTGTGGGTTTTTCGGGTTATATGGCCATGTTCTAGAGGCATTTCTCCTGACGTTTCGCCTGCATCTATGGCAAGCATCCTCAGAGGTGAGGATGCTCACCTTATCTCTGAGGATGCTTGCCATAGATGCAGGCGAAACGTCAGGAGAAATGCCTCTAGAACATGGCCATATAACCCGAAAAAACCCACAAGAACTTAGTGATTCCAGCCATGAAAGCCTTCGACAGAACATTACATTTTCATTTATATAGACTATGGAGGTGCCTGGTCAAACAGCCAAACCCTTCAATGGCCAGAGTCCAGTCTTTGACCTTGACGTTGCAAAAGCTAGCCTCCATTGCCATCTTGTGAAGATTTCTGGTGTGTGCTGGTTTAGTATTTTGGAAGTGAGATTTCTCTCAGTACGTTGACATCAAAGAAACCTGATTCCAAGATCCTTCCTTTGAATGATTTGCAGGGAGAACTCTGATGCTCATTTTGCCCATATTCTGGGAAGGCATCAAATGCCAGGATTTTAAACTTGTGATTCTTTTTTCAGACTTTGTAAACAACCATTTTTCCACATTTGTTGGGTTGTCAATCATTAGTAAAGGTAAAGCTAGTCCCCTGACATTAAGTCCAGTCATGTCTGACTCTGGGGTGTGGTGCTCATCTCCATTTCTAAGCCGAAGAGCCAGCGTTGTCCGTAGACACCTCCAAGGTCATGTGGCCGGCATGACTGCATGGAGCGCTGTCAATCATTAACCTTCTACAAAAAGGGCTGACTTTTTTGCCACCGGACTCCAAGCAATGTACAATAAAACCAATGCAATACAATTTACAGACTAAAAATATACAAACTGATGCAGTGGGTTAAAGTGCTGAACTGCTGAACTTCCTGACCAAAAGGTCGCAAGTTTGAACCGGGGAGTGGAGTGAGCTTCCGCTGTTAGTCTCAGCTTCTGCCAACCTAGCAGTTCAAAAACATGCAAATGTGAGTAGATCAATAGATACTGCTCCGGCAGGAAGGTAACAGCGCTCCATGGCCACATGACCTTGGAGGTGTCTGCGGACAATGCTGGCTCTTCAATTTAGAAATGGAGATGAGCACCTACTTCCAGAATCGGACATGACTGGACTTAATGTCAGGAGGAAATCTTTACATTTACCTTTATTTCTTTCCTTGTGTCCTTATCAGCAATCTCAGCTGCTAACGAACAACAGTCTTTAGTTCATTAATACACACACACACACACACACACACAGAGTATTTATTTTTATTTATCGTGTCATCAGCAACCATACCATTGTATTACAATTCTAACAGAGCAAAACAAACACACAGATTAAAAAGAAAAAGAAAAAAAACACACAGATTTTGCAAACTTGGTAGTTGGTTAAATGTCCTTTGACCAGTATCTGGCCACTTGGAGTGCCTCTGGTGTTGCCGCAAGAAGGTCCTCCATTGTGCATGTGGCAGGGCTCAGGTTGCATTGCAGCAGGTGGTCAGTGGTTTGCTCTTCTCCACACTCGCATGCTGTGGATTCCACTTTGTGGCCCCATTTCTTAAGGTTGGCTCTGCATCTCGTGGTGCCAGAACGCAGTCTGTTCAGCGCCTTCCAAGTCGTCCAGTCTTCTGTGTGCCCAGGGGGGAGTCTCTCATTTGGTATCAGCCACTGATTGAGGTTCTGAGTTTGAGCCTGCCACTTTTGGACTCTGGCTTGCTGGGGTGTTCCAGAGAGTGTCTCTGTAGATATAGAAAACTATTTCTTGATTTAAGTCATTGACGTGCTGGCTGGGCATGGTCCAGAGTGACTCCCAGGTATTTGGATGTGCTGCAATCCTCCAGTGGGATTCCTTCCCAGATCAATAGGTACCGCTCCAGCAGGAAGGTAAAAGCGCTCCATGAAGCCATGCTGGCCACATGACCTTGGAGGTGTCTGCGGACAATGCTGGCTCTTCAATTTAGAAATGAAGATGCGCACCTACTTCCAGAGTCGGACACGACTGGACTTAATGTCAGGGGGATATTTTTATATTTACCTTTATTGCTTTCCTTGTGTCCTTATCAGCAATCTCAGCTGCTAACGAACAACAGTCTATAGTTCATTAATACACACACACACACAGAGTGATTCCTTGACATAAGAATTTAATTCGTTCTGTGATGTGTTCTTAAGTCAAAACATTCTTATCTCAAAGCTAATTTCTCGATTGAAATGCTGTTAATCTATTCCAACCAGGCCTGTAGCGAGGGGATGGTTTTAGGGGTTCAACCCCCCCCCCCGAAATGTTTCAGATTTTTTTTAAAAAAACAGGTTTACTCATTAATTTTAACTGGTTAACCAAATCCCCCTGCTAAGTCTATGAGATACAAAAAATTAAGAGTCCCTCCAGAACTACAAGCACTATCTCAAGCAAATATTGACAATTTATTCACACTGTCATTACTTGCAGCAATAGCCGATGTAGCGAAGCAACCAAGTTGGGGAGGGGGGGTGTTGAATGCTCTCATTAAGGAGACCAGACTTGGTGGAGGTGGTTGACAGGGGCGGAGCTGCAGACTATTGAAGGCTGCTCTGCCCCCTGTTGTGCTCTTTGCTTCAGCGTGAGCTAGGAGGCAGGTTTCAACCCCCCCTGCGAAATTTTCAACCCCCCCCCCCCCAAATTTCAATCCCTCCCGAATTTTTTTTCTGGCTACGGCCTGGTTCCAACCTGCAAAAACCACCCCAGTTTTGTTTGTTATGTGTATAAAATGTTCAGAGACAGGCAATGCTTGGTTCCATCTAGCCACTGTGGCAAGGAAGCACATTTCAGACAACAAAATGTGTGCTGGCCAATGTGACAGCAAGGCAAAATTGCATCCTTTTCTTCATACTGTACTCTCTTGCTCTCCCTCTCTCTCTTCTTGAAGCCAAACATACAATACCAGTAATAAAAAGGACACAAATAAACTAATCCAAACTTCCTCAATGGCCAGCAATCTCCCAAAGCGGAGAAGAGCACGCAGGCAAAGGCATGCAAGCTGAGGCAGCAGGCAAAGGCACGCAGGCTGAGGCACTGAGCCATAAGGTACAATTGCTGCTCCGGTCTACTGGAAGCCCTGTACTGGCTGCTTAGGCTGAGGCTCCACTGCACTAGGGTGGACTATAATCTCTGGAGTGAAATCTCCGGATTGGACCTCCCAGAACATCCAGGGGAAACGATCACATGGAGCTAGAGTTTCTGCCTTGCAGGAAAAGCCAGAGCTTCTCTGGCTAGAATCCAGTCCAGGTTTTGTTTCTCCCTTCCTTGCTGTTAGAACTGGTTTAAGGGGCAAAGAGTCCTCTTTCGCACAGTTGGTAGGTTTAGATTTGGGACTCACTGCATGTACAAAAAGAGAGGCTATTATTATATGGTGGTGATGTGAACCTACAATGTTTCAGCATGTCTTCTTCCACATTGCCTCCATTGACTAATATGGGGCACTACCATCCACAGTCCTTGGAAGTGGCTGATATATAGTAAGAAGGGATTCCAGGAGTAATTTGCTATGCCTTTGCTGGCACACCAGAGAACAACAAATGTGCATAAGCAGAGCGCATGTGCATGAGAAGGTTCAAAAAGTCAATTAGCAGACAGCTTTAAGCCTTTTCGGGGCATCAGTGTAGTACATGTGAGCTGGGCTTGCAAATAAAGCTTTTGGGGTTATACATCACTATAGGAATATTTTTATGGGCTGTAATTTTGGTGTCATCTCGTCTGATGGTTTCACTGGGCACCTCCTGCACCCTCCTCGTGATGCCAAAGAGGGAAGCATTAATTAAAAGCACCCAAAGGCTTTTTTGTTGTTGTTTATTCGTTCAGTCGCTTCTGATTCTTTGTGACCTCCCTGTCGGCCGTGGCCACCCCCAGCTCCTTCAAAGCCAGTCACTTCAAGGATACCACCCATCCATCTTGCCCATGGTCGGCCCCTCTTCCTTTTGCCTTCCATTTTCTTCAGCCTCATTGTCTTCTCCAAGCTTTCCTGTCTTCTCATTTTGTGGCCAAAGTACTTTGCCTCTAATATCTTTCCTGCTAGGAATTCCTAATCTTCGGAAGAGGAAGGGGAGCAGGGAAGTGCTTAGGAATTGGAGGGAGAAGAAGAATCAGACAATGAGGTTTTACAAGTGCCCACATTTCTAGAGAGACGAAAAGAGACAGAGCACAAATGGTGTTCAGCTAGAATAGCTGCTAGAAACGCTGAGCTAATTGGGAGACACCCTAGCACCTCCTGCGTGGAAAATTCAGGGCTATAAATCAGAAGCAGGAGCAGTTACCTTTCGACTCTGATGCCGATGTTTTCACTCCAATTGAACCTGCTTTGTGTCTGCTGCTAAGGACTTAGTGATCATTGCCCGTTGTCTGATGGAAGACTGCTGTTTGTTTTGGGACTTTGGCAGAGACTTTAATTGGTGTCTGCATTAAGACTTCCTTGCTTTCTTTTGTATTTTTTCAACTGCATTCACTTATCCTTTGTGTTTGCTGAAGTAAAGCATTTTTCTTTTACTTTCAACATTGTCTAAAGCAGTGGTTCTCAACGTTCCTAATGCCGCGACCTCTTAAGACAGTTCTTCATGTTGTGGTGACCCCCAGCCATTAAATTATTTTCATTGCTACTTCATAATTGTAATTTTGCTACTGTTATGAATCGTTATGTAAATATCTGGTGTGCAGGATGTATTCTTATTGGAGTGTTATGAGAGGATTGATTTTTTTAATTTGGGAGTTGTAGTTGCTGGGATTTATAGTTCACTTACATTCAAAGAGCATTCTGAGCTCTACCAATGATGGAATTGGACCAAACTTGGCAGAACTCCCATGACCAACGGAACTCCCATGACCAACGGAAAATACTGGAAGGGTTTGGTGTTCATTGACCTTGAGTTTGGGAGTTGTAGTTTGCCTACACCCAGAGAGCACAGTGGATTCAAACAATGATGGATCTGGATCCAACTTGGCACGAATATTCAATATGCCCAAACGTGAACATTGGTTAAGTTTGAGGAAAATAGACCTTGACATTTGGTAGTTGTAGTTGCTGGGATTTATAGTTCACCTACATTCAAAGAGCATTCTGAGCTCTACCAATGATGGAATTGGACCAAACTTGGCACACAGAACTCCCATGACCAACGGAAAATACTGGAAGGGTTTGGTGGGCATTGACCTTGAGTTTGGGAGTTGTAGTTTGCCTACACCCAGAGAGCACAGTGGATTCAAACAATGATGGATCTGGATCCAACTTGGCATGAATATTCAATATGCCCAAACGTGAACATTGGTTAAGTTTGAGGAAAAAAGACCTTGACATTTGGTAGTTGTAGTTGCTGGGATTTATAGTTCACCTGCAACCAAAGAGCATTCAGAAGCCCACCAACGATAGAATTAGGCCAGCAACAGAGAATGACCAACAGAAAATCCTGTCTGTGATGGTCTTTGGCGACCCCTCTGACACCCCCTCGTGACCCCTGTTTTTGAAGGGCAACTCAGGACACTTCCCTCCAGTGAGTTGTTGTTGTTGTTCATTCGTTCAGTCGTCTCCGACTCTTCGTGACCTCATGGACCATCCCACGCCAGAGCTCCCTGTCGGCCGTTACCACCCCCAGCTCCCTCAAGGTCAGTCCAGTCACTTCAAGGATGCCATCCATCCATCTTGCCCTTGGTCGGCCCCTCTTCCTTTTGCCTTCCACTTTCCCCAGCATAATTGTCTTCTCTAGGCTTTGCTGTCTCCTCATGATGTGGCCAAAGGACTTCAACTTTGTCTCTAGTATCTTTCCCTCCAGTGAGCAGTCGGGCTTTATTTCCTGGAGGATGGACTGGTTGGATCTTCTCGCAGTCCAAGGCACTCTCAGCACTTTCCTCCAACACCACAGCTCAAAAGCATCGATCTTCCTGCGCTCAGCCTTCCCTAAGGTCCAGCTCTCACATCCGTAGGTGACTACAGGGAATACCATGGCTTTGACTAGGCGGATCTTTGTTGCCAGTGAGTAGCCGGGCATTATTTCCTGGAGGATGGACTGCTTGAATCTTCTTGCGGTCCAAGCCACTCTCAGACTTTTTCTCCAACACCACAGTTCAAAAGTGTCTATCTTCCTTTGCTCAGCCTTCCTTATGGTCCAGCTCTCGCATCCATAGGTTGCTACGGAGAATACCATTGCTTCAACTATGCGGATCTTTGTTGCCAGTGTGATGTCTCTACTTTTCTCTATTTTATCAAGATTGGTCATTGCTCTCCTCCCAAGAAGTAAGCGTCTCCTGATTTCCTGGCTGTAGTCTGTGTTTGCAGTAACTTTGCACCTCGAAATACAAAGTCTGACACTGTCAACATTTCGGATTCAGTTACCAGGAGGAAAACTAGGCCGCCGAGGTGGCGGCAGGGGGTTGGGGAATAAATGGCAGATGTTTTCTCTTTTTTAAAAGGATGTCTCTTCCCTTTCCATAGCTACAGGACAAAAGGAGAGAGCACGAGAAAGAGAGGAGGGGGAGGTATTATGTCTGTACGTAGCACATGCCCTCAAAGAAAATCAGTCACTAATGCGGGTGATGGATAGTGACACTTGGAACTCTTTTGGAGATTCATGGTCTGTAATGGCCCCCGGATTTTTAATTATAATTCAGGGGTGTCACTGACTTATGGAATTAAATTCTAGTCTGGAGGAGCCTTATGTGTAGAGAGACATTTGCCATCTTCTCAAGTGGGAATTCATGATTTTAGTGATGCTCAGATTGCTGATTCGCCACAGTTTTCTGTTTCCTTGCACATCGGAGGAGGAGCTCATTCCCTCCAAGAGATGTCACAGATGAAAATGGGCATATGTGCCCAACCAGTTTCTAATGGTAGTCAGGATGGTAGATGTTAATGATGAAGGAGTACACACAAGAAAGGAAGTTGAGACACTAGGTTCTTGTGGGTTTTTTCGGGCTATAGAGCCATGTTCTAGAGGCATTTCTCCTGACGTTTCGCCTGCATCTATGGCAAGCTTCCTCAGAGGTATGAGGTCTGTTGGAATTAGGACAATGGGTTTATATATCTGTGGAATGACTGGGGTGGGGCAAGGAGCTCTTCCCTGCTGCAGTTAGGTGTGAATGTTCAGCTGATCACCTTCATTAGCATTTGAAGGTCTGCCTGAGCCTGGGAAAATCTGTTCCTGGGAGGTGTTAATCTGTGCCTGGTTTTTTCCTCTCTGTTGTTTAGCTGTTATAATTTTAGAGTTTTTTAATACTGGTAGCCAGATTTTGTTCATTTTCATGGTCTCTTCCTTTCTGTTGAAATTGTCCACATGCTTGTGGATTTCAATGGCTTCTCTTTGTAGTCTGACATGGTGGTTGTTGGTGTGGTCCAGCATTTCTGTGTTCTTAAATAATATGCTGTGTCCAGGCTGGTTCATCAGGTGCTCTGCTATGGCTGACTTCTCTGGTTGAAGTAGTCTGCAGTGCCTTTCATGTTCCTTGATGCGTGTCTGGGCGCTGCGTTTGGTGGTCCCTCTGTAGACTTGTCCACAGCTGCATGGTATACGGTAGACTCCTGCAGAGGAGAGAGGATCCCTCTTGTCCTTTGCTGAACGTAGCATTTGTTGGATTTTCTTGGTGGGTTTGTAGATTGTTTGTATGTTGTGTTTCCTCATCAGCTTCCCTATGCGGTCAGTGGTTCCCTTGATGTATGGCAGGAACACTTTTCCTCTGGGTGGATCTTCATCTTTACTCTCGTGGCTTGTTCTTGGTCTTGCAGCTCTTCTGATGTCTGAGGTTGAGACAGTTCACACCTGAACCTCCTCGGAAGGGATTCCACCCTCTTTATTCCATCAAGTGCAAAGTTGCTTAATATCATACGAAAGCTGACTGGCACAACCTGGGGATCACAATCAGACACAGTGAAGACATCTGCCCTTGTGTTTTGCTACTCTGCTGCTGAGTATACATGCCCAGTGTCAGGCCCGTAGCCAGGATTTCGATTCGGGGGGGGGGGGGCTGGGGGGCTGGGGGGCTGTGTTTGTTTCGGGGGGGGGGCTGAGTCTGAGTGAAAGAGGGTCTATCCTAGCAAACCTTTTGTATTGTTACCCATTGGGGTACCCCCATGCATATGGGATATATTGAGTATGGTGATCAGATCATGATATGAATAAACATAACAGTTTAAATAATGCACCAGTAAGGCCTTTTCGCGAACCACCATGAGAATTTCGGGAGGGGGCTGAAGCCCCTCAAGCCCCCCCCCCAGCTACATGCCTTCCCAGTGTGGAACACAGCTCACCACGCTAAAACAGTGGGTGTGGCTCTTAATGAGACATGCTGCATTATCATCTGCGCCCTACACCACTGGAGATATTACACTGTTTAGCCGATATTGCACCACCAACATTTGCCAGGAAGTAGCAGGCAATAGTATTATTGTTGTTGTTGTTGTTATTATTATTATTATTATTATTATTATTATTTATTGCATAAATTAGTATAACACTGATAAAAATAGGAGCACAGGTGGCTAAATATCTTTTGACCAAAAACGGGCAACAGCAGTGGCATTGTCTATAGCCTCCAACAATTCCTCTCACATATTTATACATGGCTATCATATCTCCTCTCATCCTTCTCTTCTTCAGGCTAAACATGCCCAGCTCATTAAGCCGCTCCTCATAGGGCTTGTTCTCCAGATCTTTGATCATTTTAGTCGCCTTCCTCTGGACACATTCCAGTTTGTCAATATCTCTCTTGAATTGTGGTGCCCAGAATTGGACAACAATATGATGCAGCGGCAAAAAAAGCCAATGGGATTTTGGCCTGGATCAATAGGAGTCTAGTGTCTAGATCCAGGGAAGTCATGCTACACCTCTATTCTGCCTTGATCAAACCACGCCTGGAATATTGTGTCCAATTCTGGACACCACAATTGAAGAGAGATATGGACAAGCTGGAATGTGTCCAGAGGAGGGCAACTAAAATGATCAAGGGTCTGGAGAACAAGCCCTATGAGGAGTGGCTTAAGGAGCTGGGCATGTTTAGCCTGAAGAAGAGAAGGCTGAGAGGAGATATAATAGCCATGTATAAATATGTGAGAGGAAGCCACAGGGAGGAGGGAGCAAGCTTGTTTTCTGCTTCCCTGGAGACTAGGACGTGGAACAATGGCTTCAAACTACAAGAAAGGAGATTCCATCTGAACATGAGGAAGAACTTCCTGACTGTGAGAGCTGTTCAGCAGTGGAACTCTCAGCCCTGAAGTGTGGCACCACAATTGAAGGGAGATATTGACAAGCTGGAATGTGTCCAAAGGAGGGAGACTAAAATGATCAAGGGTCTGGAGAACAAGCCCTATGAGGAGCGGCTTAAAGAGCTGGGCATGTCTAGCCTTCAGAAGGAAAGGCTGAGAGGAGACATGATGGGGACCATGTATAAATATGTGAGAGGCAGTCATCAGGAGGAGGGAGCAAGCTTGTTTTCTGCTGCCTGGAGACTAGCACATGGAACAATATAATAATAATAATAATAATAATAATAATAATAATAATAATATATTTATTTATTTACTTATGCCCCGCTCCATCTCCCCCAAGGGGACTCGGTGCGGCTTACATGAGGCCATGCCCATCAGTACATTACACAAACAATATAATACAAGAACATAATAAAACCAAAAAATAAAATACATAAATGCAAAACAATATAATAGCAAGAGAACAATATAAAACCAGACATCAAAACACAAAAGACTTCTCTGGGCAGGGCCACATTCAGGATAAAATTAGAAAAAAAATTTAAAACACTGGGAGATAGGACAATGTCAAACATCGGAAGGGGGATCTGGTGATGAGGAAGGATTTAATTGCACAAACCATAAATAAAGTGCTACTGTGGTCATTTAGTGCAAAGTGGTAAATGGCTTCAGTTGCTTCAAACTACAGGAAAGGAGATTCCACCTGAACATGAGGAAGAACTTTCTGACTGTGGGAGCTGTTCAGTAGTGGAACTCTTTCTCCTGGAATGTGGTGGAGGCTCCTTCTTTGGAGGCTTTTAAACAGAGGCTGGATGGCCATCTGTTGGGGGTGCTTTGAATGCGTTTTTCCTGCTTCTTGGCAGGGGATTGGACTAGATGGTCCATGAGGTCTCTTCCAACTCTTTGATTCTATGATTCTATGATTCAGCAATAGAACTCTCAGCCCTGGAGTGTGGTGGAGGCTCTTTCTTTGTAGGCTTTTAAACGGAGGCTGAATGGCCATCTGTCAGGGATGCTTTGAATGCGATTTTCCTGCTTCTTAGCAGGGGGTTGGACTAGATGGTCCATGAGGTCTCTTCCAACTCTATGATTCTATGATTCTATGATTCAGCAATAGAACTCTCAGCCCTGGAGTGTGGTGGAGGCTCTTTCTTTGTAGGCTTTTAAACGGAGGCTGGATGGCCATCTGTCGGGGGTGATTTGAATGTGATGTTCCTGCTTCTTGGCAGGGGGTTGGACTAGATGGCCCATGAGGTCTCTTCCAACTCTATGATTCTATGATTCTATGATTCAGCAGTGGAACTCTCAGCCCTGGAGTGTGGTGGAGGCTCTTTCTTTGTAGGCTTTTAAACGGAGGCTGGATGGCCATCTGTCAGGGATGCTTTGAATGCGATTTTCCTGCTTCTTGACAGGGGGTTGGACTAGATGGCCTATGAGGTCTCTTCCAACTCTTTGATTCTATGATTCTATGATTCAGCAGTGGAACTCTCAGCCCTGGAGTGTGGTGGAGGCTCTTTCTTTGTAGGCTTTTAAACGGAGGCTGGATGGCCATCTGTCGGGGGTGATTTGAATGCGATTTTCCTGCTTCTTGGCATAATGGGGTTGGACTAGATGGCCCATAAGGTCTCTTCCAACTCTATGATTCTATGATTCAGCAGTGGACCTCTCAGCCCTGGAGTGTGGTGGAGGCTCTTTCTTTGTAGGCTTTTAAACGAAGGCTGGATGGCCATCTGTCAGGGGTGCTTTGAATGCGTTTTTCCTGCTTCTTGGCAGGGGGTTGGACTAGATGGCCCATGAGGTCTCTTCCAACTCTATGATTCTATGATTCTATGATTCAGCAGTGGACCTCTCAGCCCTGGAGTGTGGTGGAGGCTCTTTCTTTGTAGGCTTTTAAATGGAGGCTGGATGGCCATCTGTTGGGGGTGATTTGAATGCGATTTTCTTACTTCTTGGCAGGGGGTTGGACTAGATGGCCCATGAGTTCTCTTCCAACTCTATGATTCTATGATTCTATGATTCAGCAGTGGACCTTTCAGCCCTGGAGTGTGGTGGAGGCTCTTTCTTTGTAGGCTTTTAAACGGAGGCTGGATGGCCATCTGTCGGGGGTGATTTGAATGCGATTTTCCTGCTTCTTGGCAGGGGGTTGGACTAAATGGTCCATGAAGTCTCTTCCAACTCTATGATTCTATCATTCTACGCAGCAGTCATTGCAAATGCTCTTTAGGAATGGGTCGGCAGCTCCCCCCACTCCCTGGAGCCCTTCGTTTCCATTGATATGGCTGAACTAGGTCAGCTTGTGTCCCAGAGGAGGCTTGCGATGGCGTCATTGTGAGGTTGGATGCCGAAAACGGCTGAGCGAAATCTCCGATTTTCCTGACCACAGATGCAAAGGGAAGAAGGCTTAACTCCTGGATGGGGAGTGTCAGTATGGAGGCCAGCGCATTAAAACAATGCTATTTGCAGTGTTTATTTGCTCCTCAGGGGCTGGGATAAAAATAGCTGTCCTCCATTCATGCTGCTTTGCCAGTCTGTTGGGTTTCTCTTCACTCAAAGGCATTGCATGCAGGACGCCGTTTGCATCAACAGGAGAGGAGCAGATGGCTTTTAAAAACCGCACACCGCACTCGCATGTCACAGGATGCAAACAAAGGGGAAAAATTAATCAGTTGGGTTACAGTTCACAAAGCAAGAAGCTTGGCTTGGCGTGTGTATCCATTCAGGCAAAAAGATGGAAGCTTTGATCAATGAGTCTATTCAACGGAAAATGGATGATGATGTCTTAAAGGGCGACCTTCCTTAAGTGAGCAGCAGATACAGAGAGTAAGAGAGAGATTGGTGTTGTGTGTGGAGTGTTGGACTCTGGGTGACAAGGGTTCGAATCCTTCCCTAGTCACAGAAACTACTGAATTTCCTTGGGCAAGTCACACTCTCTTGGCTGAATTTCCGTTGGTCATGGAGATTCTCGATTCAGAAGCAACCACAAGCAAGTTCAACATCTACACAAATGACCAGCCACTGCCAGAAGGGACAGAGAGTTTCATCTATGCTGATGACCCTGCCATTACTGCTCAAGCAGGGAGCTTTGAGTTGGTAGAACAGAAGCTTTCCGAAGCTCTACGTGCTCTTACTGCCTATTACAGGGAAAACCAGCTGATCCCCAACCCATCTAAAACACAGACATGTGCCTTTCATCTCAAGAACAGAGAAGCATCCCGAGCTCTAAAGATCACCTGGGAAGGAATCCCACCGGAGCATTGCAGCGCACCCAAATACCTCAGAGTCACTCTGGATCGTGCTCTTACCTACAAGAAGCATTGCCTGAACATCAAGCAAAAAGTGGGTGCCAGAAACAATATCATACGAAAGCTGACTGGCACAACCTGGGGATCACAACCAGACACAGTGAAGACATCTGCCCTTGCGCTGTGCTACTCCGCTGCTGAGTATGCATGCCCAGTGTGGAACACATCTCACCACACTAAAACAGTGGAGGTGGCTCTTAATGAGACATTCCGCATTATCACGGGATGTCTGCGCCCCACACCACTGGAGAAATTACACTGCTTAGCCGGTATCGCACCACCTGACATCCGCCGGGAAGTAGCAGCCAATAGTGAAAGGACCAAGGCAGAGACATCTCCAGCTCATCCCCTGTTTGGGTATCAGCCAGCACGTCAACGACTTAAATCCAGTCATAGTTTTCTAAGATCTACAGAGACACTTGCTGGAACACCTCAGCAAGCGAGAGTCCAAAAGTGGCAGGCTCAAACCCAGAACCTCAACCAAGAGACTCCCCCCTGAGCACACAGAGGACTGGGCGACTTGGAAGGCGTTGAACAGACTGTGCTCTGGTACCACGAGATGCAGAACCAACCTTCAGAAATGGGGCTACAAAGTGGAATCCACGACATGCGAGTGTGGAGAAGAGAGAACTACAGACCACCTGCTGCAATGCAACCTGAGCCCCGCCACATGCACCATGGAGGACCTTCTTGCAGCAACACCAGAGGCACTCCAAGGGGCCAGATACTGGTCAAAGGACATTTAATCAACTACCAAACTCACACATTTTGTATTTTCCTTGTTTGTTTGCTTTGTTCTGTTAGAAATGTAATATATTTGCCTGGCTGCACTGACACGAGAAATAAATAAATGGAGATTCTGTGTGCCAAGTTTGGTTCAGTTCCATCATTGGTGGAATTCAGAGTGCTCTGATTGCAGGTTAACTATAAATCCCAGCAACTACAACTCCCAAATGACAAAAACAATCCCCCCACAACCCCACCAGTATTTGGCTCAGTGAATGAAAAGACATCCTGCATATCAGATATCTATATAAATAAAAATGTAATGTTCGTTTGTGGGATTAACATAACTCAAAACCACTGGGCGAATTGACACCAAATTTGGACACAATACACCTATCAGGCCAACGAGTGACCATCTCTCATAAAAACACTGAAAAACACAGTGGAATAGACTTAAAAAGCAAAAAAATAAAAAATACATTACAACACATGCACAAAATCACATATATACACATGTACACACATATATATACACACACAAAATACATATACTAGACTGGGCCACAGCAATGCATGGCAGAGGATGGCTAATAATAATAATAATAATAATAATAATAATAATAGTCTATTGTAATGTATGCATCTTGGCACCATCTACAGCAGCGGTTCTCTACCTTCCTAATGCTGCGACCCCTTAGTACAGTTCTTCATGCTGTGGTGACCCCCAACCATAAAATTATTTTCGTTGCTCCTTCATATCTGCAATTCACTGGACCAAATTTGGCACAAATACCAAATACGCCCACATTTGAATACTGGTGAGGTTGAGGGCAAATTGATTTTGTCATCTGGGAATTGTAGTTCCTGGGATTTATAGTTCACCTACAATCAAAGAGAATTCTGAACTCCACCAACGATGGAATTGAACCACACTTGGCCCACAGAACTCTCATGACCAACAGAAAATACTGGAAGGTTTTGGTGGGCATTGACCTTGAGTTTTGGAGTTGTAGTTCACCTACATCCACTCAAACAATGACGGATCTGAACCAAACTCAGCACAATCACTCAATATGCCCACCTGCAAACACTGGTGAAGTTTGGGAAAAATAGGCCTTGTCATTTGGGAGTTGTTGTTGCTGGGATTTATAGTTCACCTACAATCAAAGAGCCCCTTGAACCCAACCAATGATAGAGTTGGGCCAAACTTCCCACACAGAGCCCCCATGACCAATAGAAAATACTGGAGGGATTTGGTAGGAATTGACAGTGATTTAGGGGAGATGTAGTTCACCTACCTCCAGAGAGCACTGTGTTCCAAACTCCATCAGAAATATGTGTTTTCTGATGGTCTTTGGTGACCCCTCTGACACCCCCTCGTGACCCCCTCAGGGGTCCCGACCCCCAGGTTGAGAAACAGTGATCTACAGGTTCCACCCAAGCCTCTGGTTTTCTGTCCATTGACATCTATTACTACCAATCAGTTTGGAATGGCTGTGGGTGGATTTTGGGTTTTCTGGGTTGTACGGTTTGTGGATGTGGGTTTTCTGGGTTGTACGGCCATGAACCAGAAGCATTTCACCCACATCTATGGCAGGCATCCTTAGAGGTTGTGGGGTCTGTTGGAAACTAGGCAAGGGAGGTTTCTATATCTGTGGAATACAACAATACAATTCATAACAGTAGCAGAATTACAGTTATGAAGTAGCAACGACAGCAATGTTATGGTTGGGGGTCACCGCAACATGAGGAACTCTATGAAGGGGTCACCGCATTAGGAAGGTTGAGAAACACTGCATTAATGGGATCACTGTAGGCTTGAAACACATTTTCCCCCCATCAGTATAGACAAGCCCATCCACAACCAATCTTGTGTGGTTGACAGTTGACAAGAAGAGCCTTCTCTTCCTTTCCTTGTTCCTGAACAGACAGTGATTTGATCTTCCGGGCTGCCAGTCACCTGCCAAGTCCATCATCACGGCCTTCTGTGGGTACATATTGGAGATGCAGAGTGTGCTCGAGGGAAGGCTTGTTGACACTTCTGCAATCACAGAGAAAGAGAGATTTTGGTGGCGGGCCAAGTAGCCAAGAAATCACTGGGATGAATAGTGCATGAGCTGTGCAGCGCTTCCAAAGCAGCACTCCCAGATAATGCGGCGGCAACACTTTGGTTGCACCCTGGGGCTCACATCTCTTTTGAATCCCAACAGGTGCCAACTGTCAAGCAGAGTTCTGCAAATAAAGTCCATGTCCTACCTGATCTTAGTTTTAATTATCGTGTCAGGCAACCAAACAGTTGTGTTACATTTTTGACAGAGCAAACAAACAAACATACAAAAGACACAGAGTTTGCAAGCTTGGTAGTTGATTAAATGTCCTTTGACCTGTATCTGGCCACTTGGAGTGCTTCTGGTGTTGCTGCAAGAAGGTCCTCCATTGTGCATGTGGCAGGGCTCAGGTTGCATTGCAGCAGATGGTCTGTGATTTGCTCTTCTCCACACTCGCATGTCGTGGATTCCACTTTGTAGCCCCATTTCTGAAGGTTGGCTCTGCATCTCGTGGTGTTCAGCACCTTCCAAGTCGCCCAGTCTTCTGTGTGCCCAGGGGGGAGTCTCTCATTTGGTATCAGCCATTGATTGAGGTTCTGGGTTTGAGCCTGCCACTTTTGGACTCTCACTTGCTGAGGTGTTCCAGATCTTAGAAAACTATTTCTTGATTTAAGTCGTTGACGTGCTGGCTGATACCCAAACATGGGATGAGCTGGAGATGTCTCTGCCTTGGTCCTTTCACTATTGGCTGCTACTTCCCGGCGGATGTCAGGTGGTGCAATGCCGGCTAAGCAGTGTAATTTCTCCAGTGCTGTAGGGCGCAGACACCCCGTGATAATATGGCATGTCTCATCCACTTTTAGCGTGGTGATATGTGTTCCACACTGGGCATGCATACTCAGCAGCAGAGTAGCATATCGCAAGGGCAGATGTCTTCACTGTGTCTGGTTGTGATCCCCAGGTTGTGCCAGAAGCTTTTGTATGATATTGTTTCTAGCGCTCACTTTTTGCTTGATGTTCAGGCAGTGCTTCTTGTAGGTCAGAGCACGGTCCAAAGTGACTCCCAGGTATTTGGGTGTGCTGCAATGCTCCAGTGGGATTCCTTCCCAGGTCATCCTCAGAGCTTGCGATGCTTGTCTGTTCTTAAGGTGAAAGGCACATGTCTGTGTTTTAGTCGGATTGGGGATCAGCTGGTTTTCCCTGTAATAGGCAGTTAGAGCACCTAAAGCAGTGGTTCTCAACCTTGCTAATGCCGTGACCCCTTAATGCCATTCCATATGTTGTGGTGACCCCTTACCATAATATTGTTTTCATTGCTACTTGATACCTGTCATTTTAGTACGGTTATAAATCGTAATGTAAATATCCGATATGCAGGATATATTTTCATTCACTGGACTACATTGAGCACAAATACCCAATACACCCAAATGTGAATGCTAGTGGGGTTGGGGGAGGATTGATTTTGTAATTTGGGAGTTGTAGTTGTTGGGATTTATAGTTCACCTATAATCAAAGAGCATTCTGACCTCCACCAGCGATGGATTTAAACTGAACTTGGCTCAAAGAACTCCCATGACGAACAGAAAACACTGGAAGGGTTTTGTGGGCATTGACCTTGAGTTTGGGAGTTGTAGTTCACCTATATCCAGAGGAGCACTGTGGAATCAAACAAGGATGGACCTGGACCAAACTTGGCAGAAATATTCAGTATGCCCAAATGTGAACACTGGTAGAGTCTGGGGAAAGGAGGTCTTGACATTTGGGACTTGTCGTTTCTGGGATTTATAGTTCACCTGCAATCAAAGAGCATTCTGAACTCGACCAACAATAGAATTGGGTCAAACTTCGCACACAGAATCCCAATGACCACCAGAAAATACTATGTTTCCTGATGGTCTTTGGCAACCCCTTTGACACCCCCTCATGACCCCCTCAGGGTTCCCGACCCCCAGGTTAAGAAACACTGACCTAGAGCTTCAGAGAGCTTCTGTTCAACCATCTCAAAACTCCCTGCTTGAGCGGTAATGGAATGATCATCAGCATATCCAGAAGCGACCTAATCTTAGCGAGGCTGAGCATTGGCATGATTCTGAAGCAAGAGCATCTAGCAGTTGTCTGGAGATTGCAATCAAAGGGCAAGCCAGCAGGCACTGTTGATTGTTAACCACGTCTCAAAAAATAAGGTGTCCCAGGATGCTGGCACATGAAGTGATTTATAGTTTAGAAATCACAACCTCCCTGAAATGTGAAATCTGGATAGCATGTGTCCCAGAAGCAAACAAAAAACAGCAGAATCCATTCACAGCAAAAGCATGCTTCAACCTGGCTATCAGCAAGCCCAACTGTCAGTATCTAACCTTATCTACACACTGTTTAGTAAACTCATAGATTCGGTTTTCATCCAAAATTTCCAAAGGCTTTAATCTTCACAGTTGCAATCTATATATATAAAAATGCTCTGTGCGTAATGAGTACCTTAAAAACAAAAGAACCAATGAACGAAATCACACCCAATTTGGCAACAAAATGTATCACAACACAAGGAGTGACCATCACTCCTTGTGTTATGATTTTGTCATTTGGGAGTTGTAGTTGCTGGGATTTATAGTTCATCTACAATCAAAGAGCATTCTGAACTCTAACAACAATGGAATTGAACCACACTTGGCACACAGGACTCCCCTGACCCACAGAAAACACTAGAAGGCTTTGGTGGGCATTGACCTTGAGTTTGGGAGTTGTAGTTCACCTACATCTAGAGACTACCATGGACTCAAACAATGATGGATCTGGCACGAATATTCCAAACTTGGCACGAATATTCCATATGCCCAAATATGAACACAGATGGAGTTTGGGGGAAATAGACTTTGACATTTGGGAGTTGTAGTTGCTGGGTTTTATAGTTCACCTACAATCAGAAAATTATGAACCGCACCAATGATGGAACTGGGCGAAACTTCCCACACGGAACCCACATGACGAACAGAAAATGATGATGGTCTTTGGCGACCCCTCTGAAACCCCTTCGCGACCACCCCCAGGGGTCCCGAACCCCAGGCTGAGAACCACTGTTCTAAGGGTAGACAGGATGGTAGATGTTAATGATGAAGGAGGACACATAAGAAAGGAGAGTTTTCTGTTTCCTTGCACATCGGAGTAGGATCTCATTCCCTCCAAGAGATGACACAGATGAAAATGGGCATATGTGCCCAACCAGTTTCTAAGGCAGTGGTTCTCAACCTTCTTAATGTCGCAATCCCTTAACACAGTTCCTCATGTTGTGGTGACCCCCCAAGCATCAAATTATTGTTATTGCTACTTCATATCTGCAACTTTGCTACTGTTATTATGTAAATATCTGATATGCAGGATGTATTTTCATACACTGGAGCAAATTTGAATACTGGTGTGGTTGGGAGGATTGATTTTGTCATTTGGGAGTTGGAGTTGCTGGGATTTATAGTTCACCTACAATCAGAGCATTCTGAACCCCACCAACGACAGAATTGGGGCAAACTTCCCACACAGAACCCCCATGACCAACAGAAAATACTCAAGGCCACCCAATCCAACTCCCTTCACTAGGGCAAGAAAACATAATCAAAGCCCTCCTGATAAAGAGCCATCCAGCCATAGATATAGATAGATATGATTCACACACAGAGAGATATAGTATCCTAGATTTGAAAGGGACCCTGAAGAAGAACAATTATATGTTGCATATTCCAGAGTGGGCAAACCAGACACACTTCACATTAACACTGATAAAGAAACAAGAAGAAATACTGTTTACCCACAAGCAGAAAGACATTACATATATTAGAAACCAACACTTTCTCATTATTTTTTCAGATCCACAGACTGGGCCACAGCAACACGTGGCAGGGGACAGCTAGTAGCTTTATAAACAAGCACCCTGGTATTCCTATAGATGTCCTGTTCCTCAAACACTCTCTGCTTCATTCGGAAAAATGCTGCACTCGCAGAACTCAGCCAGTATTGTATTGTATTTCTGTATCAATGTTGACAATCAGAGTCATCAGATAATCATATACAGTACACAGGCAGATACTTACTCTGAGTTGCACCTTGCTATCCCTATGGATGTGCTGGTCCTCAAACACTCTCTGCTTCATTCGGAAAAATGCTGCACTCGCAGAGCTCAGGCGGTGTTGTATTTCGGTGTCGATGTTGACTTTGGTGGAGAGGTGGCTGCCAAGGTAGCAGAAATGGTCGACATTTCCTAATGTTACACCTTTAAGCTGTATTTCTGGCATTGGAGAGGGATTGTCTGGTAACTGCTGGAAAAGCACTTTGGTTTTCTCGATGTTCAATGACAGGCCGAGCTTCTCGTATGCTTCTGCGAAGGTGTTTAGACCTAAGTAAGTAAGAATATAAATACTAAGGCTATGATACTATAGATATTTATTGGAAGTCCACCGGATTTCCATGAAACTTTCTTTTATGAAAAACATGTACAGGGTCTCAGTTTATTGATCCTCTCACCAACATCAGCAAATTTGTGCATTGAAGACATTCAATATTTTCCCTCAACTTAATGCCAAGCAATTTGTGCATTTGAGCAAACTCTTATTAAACCCCACCATGCAAGCTGAGGCAATCCAGATCAAAATAATCAAGGGTCTGGAGAATGATCAAGGGTCTGGAGAACAAGCCCTATGAGGAGCGGCTTAAGGAGCTGAGCATGTTTAGCTCCTGTTATAATTATAATTATAGATATTATTGCAAATTAACTTATAACATATAATCCAATGGCAGGGGCGGCTCAACCATTACGCAAAGTAAGCCTTTGCAGTAGAGTTGATTTTGCCCAGGGGAGCTCTTGAGGTGCTCTTGGGGGGAAAATAGACCTTGAAATATGCGAGTTGTAGTTACTGGGATGTATGAGGAGCAGCTTAAGGAGCTGGGCATGTTTAGCCTGAAGAAGAGAAGGCTGAGAGGAGATATGATAGCCATGTATAAATATGTGAGAGGAAGTCACAGGGAGGAGGGAGCAAGCTTGTTTTCTGCTTCTCTGGAGACTAGGACGCAATGGAACAATGGCTTCAAACTACAAGAGAGGAGATTCCATCTGAACATGAGGAAGAACTTCCTGACTGTGAGAGCTGTTCAGCAGTGGAACTCTCTGCCCCGGCGTGTGGGGGAGGCTCCTTCTTTGGAAGCTTTTAAACAGGGGCTGGATGGCCATCTGTCAGGGGTGATTTAAATGCAATATTCCTGCTTCTTGGCAGAATGGAGTGAAACATCTTGGAGGCATTTGTATGTCAGCCTGTTCAGCCTCCCAAGGCCACATTCTTGTGTGAGGCCCTTCACAGTTTTTCTCAGAGCAACTGTCTGAAAATGATTTGTCAGGTCCAGAAGTCAATGAGAGAGCAGATAATGAAAGCATGGACAGACAGCAAAGTTTTAGTAAACAGAGACAAAGCTGTGCTTTCACTTGGCAGCCACTGCTTTTATATCAAAACTGGATATGGTGAAGTGTAATTCTATAAGTTGAAGTCAATGAATAAAACGTTAATGGGCTGTGCTTGGGCAGAACATTGTTCTGCTGTGATACAAAAGCTGGCATTTGAATGCACTAGACTGGGGCAAAAGGAGCTGCTAGGAGTCAGATTTTATATGCACTATCCAAAGCGCTGGACCCTATTGAGGACTTTGAGATCATCTGGGGAGGCCCTGTTCTTGCTCCCATCTTTGTTACAAGTACATCTGGCAGGGACGAGAGACAAGGCCTTTTCAGCGGTAGCCCCTCAGCTGTGGAATGCCCTCTGTAGCGAACTACTGGTTTATTTTATTTATCGTGTCATCAGCAACCATACCATTGTATTACATTTCTAACAGAACAAAACAAACAAACAGATTTAAAAAAAAAAAAACCCAAAACACAGATTTTGCCAACTTGGTAGTTGGTTAAATGTCCTTTGACCAGTATCTGGGTTGGTCTGGATGGCCCATGAGGTCTCTTCCAACTCTGTAATTCTGTGATTCTATGAAAATGCAAGGCGTGGGGCTGAACTGGATGGCGCGTGTGGTCTCGTCCAACTCTCTGATTCTATGAAAAGCATTTTTAAAATGCCCCTTTTGATAGGAAATTAGTTTTGCAATTTCCTAATTGGGGTGGGCGGAGCAGATTTAGGAAAGCACATTCTGAGAGCAGTGGTTTTTAAAATATGTCAGGAAATAAGTTTAAATGAGAATGTTCCTGCAGCTTCTTAAACCACAGCACATTATAGATTAATGCGGAAATGGACTGGAGAGTGCATGCAGTTCAACAGGGACAAATGCAAGATACTCCACTTTGGCAGAAAAAATGAAATGCAAAGATACAGAATGGGGGACGATGATGCCTGGCTCGAGAGCAGTACGTGTGAAAAAGATCTTGGAGTCCTCGTGGACAAGAAGTTAAACATGAGCCAACAATGTGATGTGGCGGCAAAAAAAGCCAATGGGATTTTGGCCTGCATCAATAGGAGCATAGTGTCTAGATCTAAGGAAGTAATGCCACCCCTCTATTCTGCTTTGGTTAGACCACACCTGGAATATTGTGTCCAATTTTGGGCACCACAATTCCAGAGAGATATTGACAAACTGGAATGTGACCAGAGGAGGGCGACTAAAATGATAAAAGGTCTGGAGAACAAGCCCTATGAGGAGCGGCTTAAGGAGCTGGGCGTGTTTAGCCTGAAGAAGAGAAGGCTGAGAGGGGATATGATAGCCATGTATAAATATGTGAGAGGAAGCCACAGGGAGGAGGGAGCAAGCTTGTTTTCTGCTTCCTTGGAGACTAGGACGCGGAACAATGGCTTCAAACTACAAGAGAGGAGATTCCATCTGAACATTAGGAAGAACTTCCTGACTGTGAGAGCCGTTCAGCAGTGGAACTCTCTGCCACAGAGTGTGGTGGAGGCTCCTTCTTTGGAAGCTTTTAAGCAGAGGCTGGATGGCCATTTGTCAGGGGTGATTTGAATGCAATATTCCTGCTTCTTGGGCAGGGGGTTGGACTGGATGGCCCAGGAGGTGTCTTCCAACTCTTTGATTCTATGATTCTATGATTCTATGAAAAGGTCTGGAGAACAAGCCCTATGAGGAGCGGCTTAAGGAGCTGGGCATGTTTAGCCTGAAGAAGAGAAGGCTGAGAGGGGATATGATAGCCATGTATAAATATGTGAGAGGAAGCCACAGGGAGGAGGGAGCAAGCTTGTTTTCTGCTTCCCTGGCCCATGAGGTCTCTTCCAACTCTTTGATTCTATGATTCTATGCCTGTGTAGAAGTTCAGTGGCCTGGAAAGTGACCGGCGCTCTCTCCTTGCATGCAATTTATTCACCAAAAGGGGCCAGAATTCAGACGTAATGACACATGTCCCGCCGTTGCTTCCATTTGCGGAAAAAAAGCTACAGCTGACAGATGGGTTTTTGTTTCCTTAGCAACAGTCACCAGGCATTCTCTGGTTTCCTCTGCATTGCCTTCCATCGATAAGGCATCCGTTGGTACAAACTTGAGTGTAATATGACAGCAATGGCAGCAGCGACACAGACAGAGAAACCGAGCAGGTGCCCTTGTGGGTCCACTTTGCAGATCTGTCTTCGTTTGATGTGCAAAGTATTCGTGCCACATAGATATTGTGCTGGTACGGCTGTACCAGGAGCTTCAGCTTCATTTTCTTTCTATTGAGTGTTTGCATATATTCCACAGTTCCATGCATTTGCAACAAGGTGGCTTCCCTTGGTTTGCAATCATAGGGCTAGCCACCTGTCTATCATTGTTAAGTTTTGGTTCCGCCCCTTTCCCCAGGGCCATGGGAAGAGAGGGAGCCATTTTTAGTTAAGTCTTATAGTGGAAAGCTAATCTACAGGATATGGCTTAGCTCCATCTGTAGAAAAGCTTCATTTCCTAAAGCATCCGGGGCAGAAGTTCTGGGAAAAAACAGTCCCAAAGCTCTGGCTGGGAGCTTATAGCCTCTCAGCTTTACAGCATCTGAGAGAAACAGTCCTAAAGTTTCGGAAGAAAACAGTTTTGCAGACCCAAAGAGCTCCAGCTGGAGAATCTACATAGCCTTGACTGGTAGGTCTACTTGGGACCCAAGACGCAGATTGAAACTGGTAGTAGAACCCACATCAGCAAAGCTTAGACAGTAGATTGCCTGGGAGGGGTTAGAAAAGGGTTGTCCTTGTCAAGGAAAGAAATAGTCCTCCAAGCAAGGTGCCTGTCCATTTTGGGGTAAGTTAAGAAGCATTTGTTTAATCTGTTGAAGATCCAAGAAGTGTTTGCTGTTTTACTGAAGACCTAAGCAATAATAAAGAACTTTGTTAAACATTTCAAGCCTTCTAAAGACTGTGTGTGGGAAAATTCTTGAAGGCCTCTCACCCGAGGCACCCCGGCTCCCTGCTGGGCACAAAGAGCACGCCCTGTTTAAAAAATCAATTATTACAGGCCCAGCGCGTGGCAGCACAGATATTGCATTGGCCATGGGCCCCCCTTGGGGAATCTATGGATGGATTTGGTGAGAGATCTTGAATTCTATACTTTGCAAGGAATTTTGAATGCTGGAAATGGTCACTTCGGTCTCCTGGATTTATAGTTCACCTACAATCAAATAGCATTCTGAACTCCGCCAATAATGGAATTGAGCCAAACTTGGCACACAGGACTCCCATGAGCAACAGAAAATACTGGAAGGGTCTGGTGGGCATTGACCTTGAGTTTGGGAGTTGTAGTTCACCTACATCCAGAGAGCACTGTGGACTCAGACAATGACAGATCTGGACCAAACTTGGCACAAATACTCAATATGAACTAACATGAACACTGGCAGAGTTTGCGGAAAACAGGCCTTGGCATTTGGGAGTTGTAGTTGCTGGGATTTATAGTTCACCTATAATCAAAGATTATACTGAACCGTACCAACAATAGAATTGGGCCAAACTTCTCACACAGAATCCCCATGACCAACAGAAAATACTGTGTTTTCTGATGGTATTTGGTGACCCCTCTGACACCCCCTCACGACCCCCCCCCCCAGGAGTCCCGACCCCCAGGTTGAGAAACACTGGTGTAGCAGAATAAATGTTTGGCTCTGCATGCTCTGCAGCCTCAAAGTAAGAGCTCAACATTGTGCACAATAGAAAATATTTTCATGTCAGGGGAAGAAACAAATGGGAAGAGCAGCATTAGCCTTTTTGCTCTCGTACAGAGCTGAAAATTCTCACTGAAGTTAACCTTCCCTTTTCTTTAAAAAGAGTGCTTTCTCTCTGAAAATGGAAAAGCCTGTGAATATTTTATGCAGCGCAGCCAATGGTTTCTATCAAGGCGATGGGGATGAGTTCAGCTCTTGTTCAGGGCGAGCAGAGCTCTTCCTAGAGCTGAAAGGCTGAATAAAGAGAGATGCAAATGAGCTTGAACCACAACGAGTGAGATGCAAAGCAACCGAACTGGGAAAGCTGTGCTTTCACTTGACAGCCACTGCTTTTATATCAAAACTGGATGCGGTGAAGTGTAATTCTATAAGTGGAAGTCAATGAGTAAAGCGTTAATGGCTGTGCTTGGGCAGAACATTGTGCTGCTGTGATACAAAAGTTGGCATTTGAATGCACCAGACTGGGACAGAAGGAGCTGCTCGGAGTCAGATTTTGTATGCACTATCCAAAGCGCTGGACCCTAGCTCCCAAATTGGTTCAGCACCATGGATAGCGCCTTGAATGCTGATTGCTGGGTCAAGTTGATAGTGAAATTGCTCCATATTTTGAAGTTGCTATCCAAGGTATTTCAGCCACTGCTGGTTTAGACTAAAACCTGGAGTGAAAACATTTTGGAGGCAGTTGTATGTCAGCCTGTTCAGCCTCCCAAGGCCACATTCTTGGGTGAGGCCCTTCACAGCTTCTCTCAGAGCAACTGTCTGAAAATGGGTTGTTATAGTTTTTTTGGGCTATATGGCCATGTTCTAGAACAGGGGTCCTCAAACTAAGGCCCGGAGGCCAGATACGGCCCTCCAAGGTCATTTACCCAGCCCTCGCTCAGGGTCAACCTAAGTCTGAAATGACTTGAAAGCACACAACAACAACAACAACAATCCTATGTCATCAGCCAAAAGCCAGCCCATACTTCCCATTGAAATACATTTATATTTGTATTGTCGAAGGCTTTCATGGCTGGAATCACTAGGTTCTTGTGGGTTTTTTCGGGCTATATGGCCATGTTCTAGAGGCATTTCTCCTGACGTTTCGCCTGCATCTATGGCAAGCATCCTCAGAGGTAGTGAGGACCTCTGGCTATATAGCCCCAAAACAACACAGTGATTCCTGTCTGAAAATGATTTGTCAGGTGCAGAAGTTATATTTATATTTTTATATATTTATATTTGTTTAAATTGTTCTTTGTTTTAATTATTGTATTGTTTTTAAGTGGTTTTTTTTTTTGCACTACAAATAAGATATGTGCAGTGTGCATAGGAATTCATTCATGTTTTCTTCAAATTATAATCCGGCCCTCCAGCAGTTTGAGGGACTGTGACCTGGCCCTCTGTTTAAAAAGTTATTCTAGAAGCATTCTCTCCTAACGTTTCACCTGCATCTATGGCAAGCATCCTCAGGGGTTGTGAGACCTCTGGCTATATAGCCCCAAAACAACACAGTGATTCCTGTCTGAAAATGATTTGTCAGGTACAGAAGTTAATGAGGGAGAAGATAATGAAAGCTTGGACAGAAAGCGACGTTTTAGTAAACAGAGACAAAGTCTTCAGAGACTGAGACGATCAGTTCGTCTACAGCAAAAGTGAGATAACAAATCTTTAATGGTGGGAAGGTCAAGAGAAAGGCTTGCCTTTCAGTTTTGGGATCTGAAAAAGCTTTATAATGATCCATGGGAGAGAGTTGCCTCAGTTGGATCAACGTTGTTATTTTACCATGGTCTTGCTTTCAAGTGCTCTTAGTTTCATGCACCACATTTTTGCCAAGCTTAAAATTTGTCTATAACATTTTCCTGCTATCTTGTTTTATGGATTTTTATGTACTCGTTGATCTTGTTTTCCTTTGAAGCTTATAGGCTATTTTATATATTGGACTTCTACTGTTTGGTTTTTTTGTTTTGCTGTTTCTTACTGCTTTGCCTACATATATTCTTCAATAAACTGCTTGCTGTTTTTACTAGGCTGGTGTGGTGCTTAAGGTCAGAAGTGTTCCTGCTCTGGTGTATGACAGAGGACACTAGTTTTGTAAGGAATTTCAACTCAGGGATCAACTACTTTGTATAATGAATGTACTTTGATACTGTCATGGCTCAGTGCTAGACCCCTGGGATTTGTAGTTTAGAATAGAACAGAATAATAGAATAACTTTATTGTCATTGTACATCATACAAAAAAATTACATGCCACATCAGTGCGAAACCACAGAGTTCAATATCGTCACAGCTTTAGGATAAAAACTATTTCTCAGCCCTATGGCAATTCAGTGAATGACAGACTTCCAAGTCCCCTATCCTCAATGTCATGGAAACTTTTTGAACCTTAAATGTGTTCTTTAATCTGTTTTTAGCGGTTGTATTAGGCACTTCCAGAGAAAGAAATAGACTTGCAGACCCAGTACTGGTTTTATAATAGCTAAATGACAAAGGGGAGCATTCACTCCACATACGTTCGATCACACACATACTCACCACCTTCTACATTTGGAAAGAGGTGGCTGGTGCACAGACTTTGTATTCCCTTGCAGGTCTGACACAGTGTCTCTTTATGTATCACTAGCTGTACCCGCCACGCGTTGCTGTGGCCAACCTTCCCTCCCTCCCTCTTTCTCTTCTTTCTTTCTCTCCTTCCTTCCTCTCTCTCTCTCTCCTTCCTTACTTCTCTTTTTCTTCCCTTCCCCCCCCCCACCTTTTCTTGCCCTTCCTCTTTCTCCCCTTTCTTTCTTCTCTACCTATTCTTGGACTGTAACTCCCAGCAGTCCTCCTGATCTACCTACCTACCTACCTACCTATCTAATCTTCTGTAGCCCAGAAGAGAGTATGTATAAGCTATTGTGTCTTTTGTTTGCCATGGTCATTTTTGCGCATGCACTGTAGCGTCTTTTTGCTTTCTTTGGCTTTCTAAGACCCTTTTGCTGTGTTTCTCAGTGTTTTTATGAGTGATGGTCACTCGTTAGCCTGATAGGTGTATTGTGTCCAAATTTGGTGTCAATTCGTCAAGTGGTTTTTGAGTTATTTTAATCCCACAAACTAACATTACATTTTTGCTTATATAGATTTTTCTGCTGTTGTTGTTCTTCTGAGTGACTGACAACCTGTTATTCATCTAACTTGCTGATACTCCATCAGTTCCAGAAATATGTTGTTTTTCTTCCTGTAAGGTCATTGTTTTCGACTTCCTTAACTTAAATAATTATTGTCTCTCGTCATGTAAACATGTCGTGTTTACTAGGCTTGGGCGATCCAGTTCGTTAATTTCGTAATTCGTTATTAATTCGTATTTAAATTACCTTATGATCAAATATCGAGCCATGCAGGATAGTGTGAGGAGTAATTAAGAATCGAAACAATTTTTCCAATTTTTGTAATTATTTTCGTAATTTCGTAATTATATTTTATAATATACAATTAAAATATAATATATAATATAATAATATAATATAATAATATTATAATAATATAATATACATTATATATTATATTATATTACATTATATTATTATAATACTATTATATTATAGTATTGTATATTATATTATTATATTATATATTATATTACTATATTACTATATTATTATATTATATTATATTATAATTGTATATTATAATAAAATATATGTAATATATTATAATATAATGTAATATATATAATATAATATATAATTAATGTAATATAATATAATATACAATTATAATATAATAGAATATATATTATATATATATAATATTATATATATATATATTTTATAATATAATATACAATAATATAATATAATAATATATAATATAATATTATATATATAATATAATATAATATACAATAATATAATATAATATAATAATATTATAATATAATATAATATAGTTGTTGTTTGTTTTATCACACCAACAGTCAACAACAGAGGGAGAGGAAAACTTCAGAAGTTCCCTCTGTCCCGTTTGGAGGTTTTTTTCGCGTATTGCGCAATCGCGTCCGCCATTAACGAATCAATTCGTAATTTTACGAAATTTCGTATATTTCGAAATTTTTCAAAGTAAAATTTCTGAATTCTTTAAAAAAACGAAACGCAAGGGCCCCCTAAAAACGAAACGGGTTTAGAATCAAATTTTTCCGTGGTTACCCAAGCCTACTGTTTACCCCAGAAGTTCTTAGATCGGTTATGTCAGCAGTTCAGCAGTTTAGTAGTTTTCCTTCACCAGCACTTTTCATGTCACAAGTTAATCCAATCTTCACCTCCTCCATAATGCCATTTTCCCAGGTTTCAATTTTCTTAGGATGGTGTCTTCAATCTTGGCAGGTCTTAATAAGCCCTTAGGCAGACCCTAATCATACAATTTCATTCATTCCACACATCACATCAACAGTCCTGCTCGGGTCTTACAGACTAAGGGTCATGGCTTCCTTCCTTCCTTCCTTGTTTGTTTGTTTACTGTATTTGTATACCACCTTTCTCAGCCCGTAGGCAACTCAAGGTGGTTAACAGGGTAAAATTCAATACTTACAATAGTGGGGAAGTGGGGAAACATCATTTCCGACTCAATTACTACTTCGGAACAGAAATGGCGGAAAAAGCTTCAGAAGGGCAAAGGGACTTCCGGTTTCCTTAAAAACTTCAAAATCGCTTTAAAAAGTAAATATTTCCGAATTTATTCCGAATTACGAAGATTCCAACTGAACCTAACCATGCCTAATGGATAGTTACAATTTTTCTCACTTTCAGACAGCATCAGGTTAACTCCTTTTGGATCAATATTTTAACCTGTTTTCCACAAAAAGTGGGTACTAGAAACAATATCATACGAAAGCTGACTGGCACAACCTGGGGATCACAACCAGACACAGTGAAGACATCTGCCCTTGCGCTATGATACTCTGCTGCTGAGTATGCATGCCCAGTGTGGAACACATCTCACCACGCTAAAACAATGGATGTGGCTCAGCCTGGACCGTGCCCTGACCTACAAGAAGCAGTGCCTTAATATCAAGCAAAAAGTGGGCGCTAGAAACAATATCATACGAAAGCTGACTGGCACAACCTGGGGATCACAACCAGACACAGTGAAGACATCTGCCCTTGCGCTATGATACTCTGCTGCTGAGTATGCATGCCCAGTGTGGAACACATCTCACCACGCTAAAACAATGGATGTGGCTCAGCCTGGACCGTGCCCTGACCTACAAGAAGCAGTGCCTTAATATCAAGCAAAAAGTGGGCGCTAGAAACAATATCATACGAAAGCTGACTGGCACAACCTGGGGATAACAACCAGACACAGTGAAGACATATGCTACTTTGCTGCTGAGTATGCATGCCCAGTGTGGAACACATCTCACCACGCTAAAACAGTGGATGTGGCTCTTAATGAGACATGCCGCATTATTACGGGGTGTCTGCGCCCCACACCACTGGAGAAATTACACTGCTTAGCCGGTATTGCACCACCTGACATCCGCCGGGAAGTAGCAGCCAATAGTGAAAGGACCAAAGCAGTGACATCTCCAGCTCATCCCTTGTTTGGGTATCAGCCAGCACGTCAATGACTTAAATCAAGAAATAGTTTTCTAAGATCTACAGAGACACTCGTTGGAATACCTCAGCAAGCGAGAGTCCAAAAGTGGCAGGTTAAAACCCAGAACCTCAACCAATAGCTTTTTTTGTCATGTCAGGAGCGACTTGAGAAACTGCAAGTTGCTTCTGATGTGAGAGAATTGGCCATCTGCAATGGCTGATACCAAATGAGAGACTCACCCCTGGAACACCTCAGCAAGCAAGAGTCCAAAAGTGGCAGGCTCAAACCCAGAACCTCAATCAATGGCTGATACCCAATTAGAGACTCCCCCCTGGGCACACAGAGGTCTGGGTGAATTGGAATGCACTGAACCGACTGCGCTTTGGCACCACGAGATGCAGAGCCAACCTTAAGAAATGGGGCCTAAAGTGGAATCCACGACATGTGAGTGTGGAGAAGAGCAAACCACTGACCACCTGGTGCAATGCAACCTGAGCCCTGCTACATGCACAATGGAGGACCTTCTTGTGGCAACACCAGAGGCACTCCAAGTGGCCAGATACTGGCCAAAGGACATTTAATCAACTACCAAGCTTGCAAACGTGTTTTTTTAATCTGTTTGTTTATTTTGTTCTGTTAGAAATGTAATACAATGGTGTGGTTGCCCTTGACACGATAAATAAATAAAAATAAATACCTGTTTTCCACATTGGAGGGAGATTCGATAGTCTCCTCCACATATAGCATGAAAAACTCGTACACTCCATTGCGCTTCTTCACTTATTCCATTCTGATTCCTATTAAATGTCTGTGCGTTTTTCCCCCAAAGACAGAAAGCGTTGTCCCTGGAGGCCTGCCTATTGGATTAATAATGCTGCTCCCCAAGTGAGATATGGACTGAGCTCTGGCTTAATCACCCACATTAATCTCATGCCTGGTATGGGCTCAGCACTTGGATAAATGCCGTCATGACTCACAGTCGATTATTCAGACTCGCAAATAAGCAGGGAGGTGGCTGGCGTGGCCTTTCTCCTTACTATCAGGTCTTTGCCTCGTTTACGAAGCCAGGCTTCCTTATTTATTTATTTTATTTATTTCGGGTATTTCTACCCCACCCTTCTCAACCCCCGAAGGGGGACTCAGGGCAGCTTCCAAACGGCATACGTTGATGCCTACAATTCATACATCAGCCTTGGTCGCCTTGGTAGATGATCTGCGCAGGGAACTGGACAGGGGGTGTGTGTCCCTGTTAGTTCTGCTGGACCTCTCAGCGGCCTTCGATACCGTCGATCACGGTATCCTTCTGGGCCGCCTCATGGATATGGGGCTCGGAGGCACTGCTCTGCGGTGGCTCCGATCCTTCCTTGAGGGACGGACCCAGAAGGTGTTATTGGGTGACACCTGTTCAGCCCCACAACCGTTGTTGTGTGGAGTCCCACAGGGTTCAATCCTGTCCCCGATGTTATTTAACATCTACATGAAGCCGCTGGGAGAGATCATTCGGAGTTTCGGACTAAGATGCTATCTCTATGCAGATGACGTCCAAATCTGTCACTCCTTCTCACCTGTCACCAAGGAGGCGGTCCAGACCTTGAATCGGTGTTTAGCCGCTGTGTCGGACTGGATGAGAGCTAACAAATTGAAACTAAATCCAGACAAGACAGAGGTCCTACTGGTCAGTCGTAAGGCCGAACAGGGCATAGGGTTACAGCCTGTGCTGGACGGGGTTACACTCCCCCTGAAGACACAGGTTCGCAGCTTGGGAGTGATCCTGGACTCATCGCTGAGCCTGGAGCCCCAGGTCTCGGCGGTGGCCGGGAGAGCTTTTGCACAATTAAAACTTGTGCACCAGCTGCGCCCGTACCTTGGGAAGTCGGACTTGGCCACGGTGGTCCACGCTCTTGTTACATCCCGGTTAGATTACTGCAACGCACTCTACGTGGGGTTGCCTTTGAAGACTGCTCGGAAACTCCAACTAGTCCAACGAGATGCAGCAAGATTGCTCACCGGGGCGTCATACAGGGAGCATACCACCCCCCTGTTGTGTCAGCTCCACTGGCTGCCAATCCAGTTCCGAGCACAATTCAAGGTGCTGGTTTTGACCTATAAAACCCTATACGGTTCCGGCCCAGTGTACCTGTCCGAACGGCTCTCCCTCTACGTCCCACCCCGGAGCCTAAGATCCTCTGGGGAGGTCCTGCTCTCGACCCCGCCTTTATCACAGGTGAAATTGGCGGGGACGGGGAGCAGGGCCTTCTCGGTGGTGGCCCCCCGCCTATGGAATTCCCTCCCCGGGGAAATCAGATCGGCAACTACGCTCCTTTCTTTCAGGAAAAAACTAAAAACATGGATCTGGGACCAGGCATTTGGACAAGCGGGTAAATAAAGAAGAACTCTACTGATGGCTAAGAACGGACTAACGGATTGGTTGTATGGAACTCTGGAACGAAACGCTGACTATAGGAATGACTTTTATATGATGTTTAGATGATGTTTATACAATGTCCTAGATACTAATGCTGATGTTTTATTGTGATAATTGTTTTAATTATATTTTGTATATCGCTTTTATATTTTTACATTTTGTACACTATGTATTATTATGTATAGGCATCAAATTCTGCCTTTTTTGTAAGCCGCACTGAGTCCCCCTCCGGGGGTTGAGAAGGGCGGGGTAAAAGCACCAGTAATAAATAAATAAAATAAATAAAATAGAATCATAGAGATATTGACAAGCTGGAATGTGTCCAGAGGAGGGCGACTAAAATGATCAAGGGTCTGGAGAACAAGCCCTATGAGGAGCGGCTTAGGGAACTGGGCATGTTTAGCCTGAAGAAGAGAAGGCTGAGAGGAGATATGATAGCCATGTATAAATATGTGAGAGGAAGCCACAGGGAGGAGGGAGCAAGCTTGTTTTCTGCTTCCTTGGAGACTAGGACGCGGAACAATGGCTTCAAACTACAAGAGAGGAGATTCCATCTGAACATTAGGAAGAACTTCCTGACTGTGAGAGCCGTTCAGCAGTGGAACTCTCTGCCCCGGAGTGTGGTGGAGGCTCCTTCTTTGGAAGCTTTTAAGCAGAGGCTGGATGTCCATTTGTCAGGGGTGATTTGAATGCAATATTTCTGCTTCTTGGCAGAATGGGGTTGGACTGGATGGCCCAGGAGGTCTCTTCCAACTCTTTGATTCTATGATTCTAAGAGTTGGAAGAGACCTCATGGGCCATCCAGTCCAACCCCCTGCCAAGAATTACAGGGCCCCTCCAGAAGATCTTAAATTCCTAGGTGGGACGTAGAAGGAGATACGTTCGGACAGGTACGCTGGGCCGGAACCATATAGGGCAGTGGTTCTCAAACTTCCTGATGCCGTGACCCCTTAATACAGTCCCTCATGTTGTGGTGACCCCCAACCATCATATTGTTTTTGTTGCTACTTCATAACAGTCAATTTACTACTGTTATAAATCATAATGTAAATATTAGATATGCAGGATGTATTTTCATTCACTGGACCAAACTGGGCACAAATACCCAATGCAACCACATGAAAATGCTAGTGGGGTTGGGGGAGGATTGATTTTGTAATTTGGGAGTTGTAGTTGCTGGGATTTATAGTAAAGGTAAAGGTTGTCCCCTGACATTAAGTCCAGTCATGTCTGACTCTGGGGTGTGGTGCTCATTTCCATTTCTAAGCCGAAGAGCCAGCGTTGTTCGTAGACACCTCCAAGGTCATGTGGCCGGCATGACTGCATGGAGCAAAGTTACCTTCCCGCCGGAGCGATACCTATTGATCTACTCACATTTGCATGTTTTCGAACTGCTAGGTTGGCAGAAGCTAGGGCTGACAGCGGAAGCTCACGCCGCTCCCCGGAATCGAACCTGCAACCTTTTGATCAACAAGCTCAGCAGCTCAATGCTTTAACCCACTGCGCCACCAGGGGCGCAGTGGGTTTTATAGTTCACCTATAATCAAAGAGCATTCTGAACTTTACCAGCAATGGATTTGAACCTAATTTGCCACACAGAACTCCCATGACCAACGGAAAACACTGGAAGGGTTTGGTGGGTATTGACCTTGAGTTTGGGAGTTGTGGTTCACCTATATCCAGAGAGCACTGTGGACTCACGCAATGGTGGATCTGGACCAAACCTGGCACAAATACTCAATATGCGCAGATGTGAACACTTGTGGAACCTGGGAAAAATAGACCTTGACTTTTGGGAGTTGTAGTTGCTGGGATTTATAGTTCATTACAATCAGAGAACATTCTGAACTCCACCATCGACAGAATTGGGTCAAACTTCCCACATGGAATCCCCATGACCATCAGAAAATACTGTGTTTTCTGATAGTCTTTGGCAACCCCTCTGACACCCCTTCGCGACCCCCTCAGGGGTCCCGATCCCCAGGTTGAGAAACACTGGTATAGGGTTTTATAGGTCAAAACCAGCACTTTGAATTGTGCTCAGCAGCCAGTGGAGCTGACATAACAGAGGGTTGGCATGCTCTCTGTATGATGCTCCAGTGAGAAGTCTAGCTGCCGCCCGCTGGACTAGTTGAAGTTTCCGAACAGTCTTCAAAGGCAACCCCACGTAGAGCGCGTTGCAGTAATCTATTCGGGATGTAAGAAGAGCATGGACCACCAGATCAGACTTCCCTTACAAGCCCTTCCCAATGGGATCCTTAATACGTTAGATAAGTTGGGAAGAGGATCGTACAAATTGAGAGTCTGATTCCAGCTTAAAATGAAAAGCCCATCCATCTATCCATCTCAATCTTGCTTTGTTGGAGAACGATTTTAATCTGAACCCTTTGGCGTGAGATATAATCAACCACTAAAGCACATTAAGGCAAGCGTTCCCTTATCAGCCATGTACATTTTCTTATTCGTTTTTTTTTTTAATTTCGTGGTGTTTTATTGCACCCTGTTGATGCCAGATTTTTCCAGTGGAGTGGGTAGGAGTTACCAAGGGGAACGACCTTGAATGACAAACCCTGCAAAATCATTCCGTGTGATTTAATTGAAGTCATCGAGCTCGGAAAAGCAGGGTCCAGGCCAAGCTCCGTTATTGGTTGCTAATCAGTTTTCTGGGCAAATTAGACACCGCTTCTCTCCACCCACAATGGACTAATCAGATGAGTTTCCATGGCAGAGTCAAGATGGGTTCCTGAAAATAATCCTGCTTGAGTCCAAAGGGCTTCTTTTTCAGTCCTGGGTTGTTTAGGAGTCAGTTTGTGCTATACAGTTGTAGTACCGAGTCCATGCTAACTAGGGTTTGTAGTTTGAGGAAACATCATGGTTCTTTCAAACTACAAAACAATAATAAGAATAAGAATAACAACAACAACAATTTATTTATTTATTTATTTATCATGTCAGGGGCAACCAGACCATTGTATTACAAACAAACAGATAAAAAAAATTCAAGAAATAGTTTTCTAAGATCTACAGAGACACTTGCCGGAACACCTCAGCAAGCGAGAGTCCAAAAGTGGCAGGCTCAAACCCAGAACCTCAATCAATGGCTGATACCAAATGAGAGACTCCCCCCTATTCATATTCTATGAAATGTCCTTTGACCAGTATCTGGCCACTTGGAGTGCCTCTGGTGTTACTATAAGAAGGTCCTCCATTGTGCATGTGGCAGGGCTCAGGGTGCATTGCAGTAGGTGGTCAGTGGTTTGCTCCTCTCCGCACTCATATGTTGTGGATTCCACTTTGTAGCCCCATTTCTGAAGGTTGGCTTAGGCATGTAGCCGGGGGGGGGGGGCTTGGGGGGCTTCAGCCCCCCCCCCCAAATTCTCTTTGTGGTCCGCGAGAAAGGCCTACTGGTACATTATTTAAACTGTTATGTTATTCATATCATGATCTGATCACCATGCTCAATATATCCCATATACATGGGGGTATTGGGGTAGTGATACAAAAGGTTTGCTAGGGTAGACCCACTTTCACTCAGACTCAGCCCCCACTGAATCAAACTCAGCTCCCCCGAAACAAAATACTGGCTAAGGGCCTGGGTTGGCTCTGCATCTCGTGGTGCCAGAGCGCAGTCTGTTCAGCGCCTTCCAAGTCACCCAGTCTTCTGTGTGCCCAGGGGGAGTCTCTCATTTGGTATCAGCCATTGGTTGAGGTTCTGGGTTTGAGCCTGCCACTTTTGGACTCTCGCTTGCTGAGGTGTTCCAGCGAGTGTCTCTGTAGATCTTAGAAAACTATTTCTTGATTTAAGTCATTGACATGCTGGCTGATACCCAAACAGGGTATGAGTTGGAGATGTCTCTGCCTTGGTCCTTTCACTATTGGCTGCTACTTCCCGGTGGATGTCAGGTGGTGCAATACCAGCTAAGCAGTGTAATTTCTCCAGTGGTGTGCGGTATGTCTCATTAAGAGCCACATCCACTGTTTTAGCGTGGTGAGATGTGTTCCACACTGGGCATGCGTCCTCAGCAGCAGAGTAGCATAGCACAAGGGCAGATGTCTTCACTGTGTCTGGTTGTGATCCCCAGGTTGTGCCAGTCAGCTTTCGTATGATATTGTTTCTAGTGCCCACCTTTTGCTTGATATTCAGGCAGTGCTTCTTGTAGGTCAGAGCACGGTCCAGAGTGACTCCCAGGTATTTGGGTGTGCTACAATGCTCCAGTGGGATTCCTTCCCAGGTCATCCTCAGAGCTTGAGATGCTTGTCTGTTCTTAAGATGAAAGGCACATGTTTGTGTTTTAGGTGGATTAGGGATCAGCTGGTTTTCCCTGTAATAGGCAGTAAGAGCACCTACAGCTTCAGAGAGCTTCTGTTCAACCATCTCAAAGCTGATCAATAATCAACAATAATAATAACTTTATCAGTTTATCAAAACTGATCAACAATAATAATAACTTTATTTTTCTACCCCACCTCCATGTCCCTGAAGGGACTAAGGGTAGTTTACATGGGGCCATGCCCAGACAACCAGGCATGTAGCCGGGGGGGGGGGGGGGGGGCTTGAAATTCTCATGGTGGTTCACGAAAAGACCTTACTGGTGCATTATTTAAACTGTTATGTTTATTCATATCATGATCTGATCACCATACTCAATATATCCCATATGCATGGGGGTATTGGGGTAACGATACAAAAAGTTTGCTAGAGTAGACCCTCTTTCACTCGGACTCAGCCCCCCCCCCCCGAAACAAACTCAGCCCTCCCCCCCCTTAATCAAAATCCTGGCTATGGGCCTGCAGACAACATACAGTTAAAAACAGAACAACAAAATATTAAAAAGGCATAAAAACAACAACATCATAAACAATAAAAGCAAACATCGTAAGCAACAACATAGGTACCTCTAATCTCATTTTGGGGGGTAGGGGATCAATATGCAACATGGTTTTTCTTCCTAGGTTATCAATATCATTTCCTTCTCGGTGGTGGCCCCTTGACTCTGGAACTCACTCCCTAAGGGCATCAGGCATGCCCTATCTTTGGCAGTCTTCAGGAGGAGCTTGAAAACGTGGTTGTTCCAGTGTGCCTTCCCAGAATAATGAACCCTTAGCACTATGTTCCACAAAGCACTTTATATTGATTTAGGACTGCTTGTATTTTTCCATCAACTCCCCATCTCCTGCAACTTGTCCATGCCTAGCATTATTCTTCAATTACATTTGGCCCAGCCATAGTTTTAAATGTGCACTGTACCTTGTTTAATGTTTATGCTATTTGTGTATGTGATTTATTTTTAATTGCTTTGAATTGTACCTGTTATTGCTTGTATTGTTTGTGTTGCGGGCTCGGCCTCATGTAAGCCGCACCGAGTCCCTTGGGGAGATGGTAGCGGGGTATAAATAAATAATAATAATAATAATAATAATTATTATTATTATTATTTATTCCTAATTGGTTGTATCATAAAAACATGGAAAAATCATGGACATTCTGAGGCACATTTTGCTCTAGATCAGTATTTCTCAACTTTCCTAATGCCATTTTTTTCCATGTCAGTAAAGACTTGAGAAACTGCAAGTCGCTTCTGGCATGAGAGAATTGGCCATCTGCAAGGACGTTGCCCAGGGGACACCCAGATGTTTTGATGTTTTACCATCCTTGCGTGAGGCTTCTCTCACGTCACCGCATTGGGAGCCGGAGCTGACAGAGGGAGCTCATCCACACTCTCCCTGGATTCGAACCTGCGACCTGTCTATCTTCAGTCCTGCTGGCACAAGGGTTTAACCGAATGCGCCACCGGGAGATCCCTCCTAATGCCACGACCCCTTAATACAGTTCCTCATGTTGTGGAGACCCCCAAACATAAAATTATTTTCGTTGCATCTTCATAACTCTAATTTTGCTACTGTTCTGAATCGTAAAGTCAATAGCTGATATGCAGGATGTATTAACTGGACCACATTTGGCACAGACATCTGATATGCCCAAATTTGAATACTGGTGGGGTTGGGGGGTTTGACTTTGTCATTTGGGAGTTGTAGATGCTGGGATTTATAGTTCACCTACAATCAAAGAGCATTCTGAACTCCACCAACGATGGAATTGAACCAATCTTGGCACACAAAACTTCCATGACCAACAGAAAATACTGAAAGGGTTTGGTGGGCATTGACTTTAGGTTTTGGATTTGTAGCTCACCTACATCCAGAGAGCACTGTGGACTCCAACAATGATGGATCTGTACCAAACTTGCCACTACTAGTCAATATGCCCAAATGTGAACAATAGTGGAGTTTGGGGAAAATAGACCTTCACATTTGGGAGTTGTAGTTGCTGGGATTTATAGTTCACCTGCAATCCAAGAGCATTTTGAGCTCCGCCAATGATGGAATTGAACTAAACTTGGCACACAGAACTCCCATGACCAACAGAAAATACTGAAAGGGTTTGGTAGGCATTGACTTTGGGTTTTGGAGTTGTAGTTCACTTACATCCAGAGAGCATCCTGGACTCAAACTATGATGGATCTGGACGAAACTTGGCACAGATAGTCAATATGCCTGATTGTGAACACTGATGGAGTTTCGGGGAAATAGACCTTGACATTTGGGGGTTGTAGTGGCTGTGATTTATAACTCACAGACACTCAAAGAGCATTCTGAACTCCATCAGTGATTGAATTGGGCCAATCTTACCACACAGAACCCTCATGACCAACAGAAAATGCTGTATTTTCTGATGGTCTTTGGTGACCCCTCTGACACCCCCTCGTGACCCCCTCCCCTAAGTTGAGAGACGCTGATCTACACTGTAGATTTAAT
>NC_090028.1:8872098-8974598 GCF_037176765.1 Anolis sagrei | reverse complement strand
ATCTGCCAGTCTGAATTCGGAAGTCCCAGAGTAGTTTGATGTGTTCATTTTCTGTAACTTTTTCCGGCTTGTGATCCCACCAGTTCTTTGTCGCAGGCAGATGGTATTTGTGGCCCAAGTTCTAATGAATCATCTGAACAACGGTGTTATGCCTCTGCTTGTAGTCTGTCTGCACAATCTTCTTGCAGCAGCTGAGGATATGATCTATTGTCTCATCTGCTTCCTTGCAGAGTCTACACTTGGGATCTGTCATTGAATTTTCAATTCTGGCTTTGATGGCATTTGTTCTAATGGCTTGTTGTTGTTGTTATTTGAAACAGAACAATATTAGTACACAGCAAACAAGATCACTATGCTGGTTGTTGTATTGGATCACACATCGGATACTTCCCAAGTGTCTAGGACTATGTGATGTATTGGTGAATAATGCATGCAGATCCCAGTAGGGTAATAATAATAACAATAATAATAGTTAATAATAACAACAATAATAGTAATAATAATAATAGTAATAATTAGGGCTGGGCGGTTTCGTTCGTTAATTTCGTAATTCGTTATTAATTCGTTATTTTTTGATAACGAAGCGATATTGAACCATTCAGGAGCAACTAAAAAACGAAACGAATTTTTCATTTTGTAATTGTTTCTTAATTGTTTCGAAATCGTTTCGAAATCGTTTCGAAATTGTTTCATTATTATTTCCGCATGTCTGGTGCAAGTTTTATAGTTGTTGTTTGTTTTATCAGTGAAAAAAATATATAATTATCACACCAACAGTCAACAACAGAGGGAGAGGGAAGCTTCAGAAGTTCCCCCTGTCCCATTTGGAGGTTTTTTTAGCGTATTGCGCGGTTGCGTCCGCCATTAACGAATCGATTCGTAATTGTTTCATAATTAGGATCTTGTGGGTTTTTTCGGGCTATAGAGCCATGTTCTAGAGGCATTTCTCCTGACGTTTCGCCTGCATCTATGGCAAGCATCCTCAGAGGTAGTGAGGTCTGTTGGAATTAGGACAATGGGTTTATATATCTGTGGAATGGCTGGGGTGGGGCAAAGAGCTCTTCTCTGCTGCAGCTAGGTGTGAATGTTTCAACTGATCACCTTCATTAGCATTTGAAGGCCTGCCTGAGCCTGGGAAAATCTGTTGCTGGGAGGTGTTAATCTGTGCCTGGTTTTTTCCTCTCTGTTGTTTAGCTGTTATAATTTTAGAGTTTTTTAATACTGGTAGCCAGATTTTGTTCATTTTCATGGTCTCTTCCTTTCTGTTGAAATTGTCCACATGCTTGTGGATTTCAATGGCTTCGCTGTGTAGTCTGACATGGTGGTTGTTGGTGTGGTCCAGCATTTCTGGACCACACCAAACAAAATCTGGCTACCAGTATTAAAAAAAAACTCTAAAATTATAACAGCTAAACAACAGAGAGGAAAAAACCAGGCACAGATTAACACCTCTCAACAAAAGATTTTCCCAGGCTCAGGCAGACCTTCAAATGCTAATGAAGGTGGTCAGTTGAAACATTCACACCTAGGTCCAGCAGAGAAGAGCTCTTTGCCCCACCCCAGCCATTCCACAGATATATAAACCCATTGTCCTAATTCCAACAGACCTCACAACCTCTGAGGATGCTTGCCATAGATGCAGGCGAAACGTCAGGAGAAATGCCTCTAGAACATGGCCCTATAGCCCGAAAAAACCCACAAGAACCTAGTGATTCCAGCCATGAAAGCCTTCGACAATACATTGTTTCATAATTGTTTCGTAATTTCCGAAATTTCGTAAATTTCGAACTTTTTTAAAGAAAAATTTTGGAATTCTTTTAAAAATCGAAACGCAAAAACCCCCTAAAAACGAATCGAGTTTAGAAACAAATTTTCCCGTGGTTGCCCAGCCCTAGTAATAATAATAGTAATAATAACAACAAATCCGGGGAGAGGCGGATGAGCTCCCTCTATTAGCTCCAGCTCCTCATGCGGGGACATGAGAGAAGCCTCCCACAAGGATGATAAAAACATCAAATCATCCAGGCGTCCCTTTGGCAACGTCCTTGCAGACAGCCAGTTCTCTCACACCAGAAGTGATTTGCAGTTTCTCAAATCGCTCCTGACACGATAGAAAAAATTACTATTATTATTATTTCCCACTTTGTCTCTCCCAATAGAGACTAAAAGAGGTCCTAAAAGAAATTCAGACCTGGGATCTACTTGGTGTTTTATTTTTTCTGCTTGTTTCCATCCCTTTTTGGCTAGCAAGTCGGTTTCAGAGTGGCAAGCTACGGGTCTCCAACTCAGCCTGATCAATAGCTATATCTGGGTAGACAAGGAGGCCAGTAGTTGCAAATGATTTTCAATTACAAAACCCGCCGTAGAGGAAAATTGCACTTTGGAGGGTAATAAGTTCATAACTCAGGAAGATCTGAATCACATCGGACTGCTTGATATCATGTTTCATTTACAGTTGCAACACACAAATGAAAAGGAATCTGAATTTCGCCATGCTCACAAAAGGGAAGGTGTGGGTTTAATTTGAGTTTTATATGATCAATGTGTTCATCAGTATGATACTACATCTTGGAGAAAAATTGGTGCCAAGCCGCATCAATTCTACAGTGCGGATGCACTCTCAGTTTAGGTCCAACTATGGGTTTGAGCTCAAGCTCCAGCGCCACAACATGCCAGTAAGGGAATGCTCAAGATCCTGCAAGGAAGACTCCAGCAAGACATGGAGCGAGAGTTGCCAGATGTGCAAGCTGGGTTTAGAAAAGGCAGAGGAACGAGAGACCAGATTGCCAATATCCGCTGGATAATGGAGAAAGGCAGGGAGTTTCAGAAAAAAACATCTACTTCTGCTTCATTGACTATTCTAAAGCCTTTGACTGTGTGGATCATAATATACTGTGGCAAGTTCTTGGTGGGATGGGCATCCCAAGCCCCCTTCCCTCTCTCCTGAGGAATCTGTACAAGGACCAAGGAGCAACAGTCAGAACTGACCACGGAACAACAGACTGGTTCGAGATTGGGAAAGGCGTCCAGCAAGGCTGCATCCTCTCACCCAACCTCTTTAACTTGTATGCAGAACACATCATGCGAGGATGTGCGGGGCTTGAGGAATGCAAAGCTGGGGTGAAAATTGCTGGAAGAAACATCAACAACCTCAGATATGCAGATGACACCACTCTGATGGCCAAAAGCGAGGAGGAGCTGAGGAGCCTTCTAATCAAGGTGAAAGAAGAAAGCGCAAAAGCCGGGTTGCAGCTAAACATAAAAAAAACCAAGATTATGGCAACAAGAATGATTGACAACTGGAAAATAGAGGGAGAAAACGTGGAGACCGTGACAGACTTTGTATTTCTAGGTGCAAAGATGACTGCAGATGCAGACTGTGGCCAGGAAATCAGAAGACGCTTCCTTCTTGGGAGGAGAGCCATGTCCAGTCTCGATAAAATAGTAAAGAGTAGAGACATCAGACTGGCAACAAAGATCCATTGCCTAGTCAAAGCCATGGTCTTCCCTGTAGTCACCTACGGATGTGAGAGCTGGACCTTAGGGAAGGCTGAGCGAAGGAAGATCGATGCTTTTGAGCTGTGGTGTTGGAGGAAAGTGCTGAGAGTGCCTTGGACTGCGAGAAGATCCAACCAGTCCATCCTCCAGGAAATAAAGCCCGACTGCTCACTGGAGGGAAGGAGACTAGAGACAAAGTTGAAGTACTTTCGCCACATCATGAGGAGACAGGAAAGCCTAGAGAAGACAATGATGCTGGGGAAAGTGGAAGGCAAAAGGAAGAGGGGCCGACCAAGGGCAGGATGGATGGATGGCATCCTTGAAGTGACTGGACTGACCTTGAAGGAGCTGGGGGTGGTGACGGCCGACAGGGAGCTCTGGCGTGGGCTGGTCCATGAGGTCACGAAGAGTTGGAGACGACTGAACGAATGAACAACAAATGGGTTTGAGCATGTCATATAAAACAGTGGGGAAGAGATGGCCATTGGATTATAAGTTATTCCAGCTCCCTCTTTATGGTTTCAAAGTCTCCCATTTTACCCTCCAAAAGGCAAAAAAATCCAAAAAGTCTGTATTGCTGCCAGGCCCGTAGCCAGGATTTCGTTTCGGGGGGGGGGGGGGGGGCTGAATTTTTTTCAAGGGGGGTTTCTGGGGGGGCTGAGTTTTGGCGGGGGGCTGAGTCTGGGTGAAAGAGGGTCTACCCTAGCAAACCTTTTGTATCATTACCCCAATACGGGATGCATATGGGATATATTGAGTATGGTGATCAGATCATGATATGAATAAACATAACAGTTTAAATAATACACCAGTAAGGCCTTTTCGCGAACCACCATGAGAATTTCGGGGGGGGGGGGGGGGGGCTGAAGCCCCTCAACCCCCCCCCCCCCCCCCCCCCGGCTACATGCCTGATTGCTGCGATCCAGCAGTAAGGAACACCCTCCAATTGTCCTTGCTTGTCATCCCACTTCTTCAGCTGCTTTTAAAACATCCCAGTCCATGGACATCAGCTTTAACTATAGGGACGGACATGTATCTACACTAAACGTTCTCAAACTTTTCATAAAATTAACAGTCTTTCAGTAGAAGACCCCACGGGCCATCCAGCCTTTGCAATAATAACTATAATTATAATAGGAGCAACCCCAGGTCACCCAGTCCAACCTGTTTCTGCCATGTGGGAAAAGCACAAATCAAAGCACCCCCAACAGATGACCATCCAGTCTTTGAAATCATAGAATCATAGCATCATAGAATCAAAGAGTTGGAAGAGACCTCCTGGGCCATCCAGTCCAACCCCATTCTGCCAAGAAGCAGGAATATTGCATTCAAATCACCCCTGACAGATGGCCATCCAGCCTCTGTTTAAAAGCTTCCAAAGAAGGAGCCTCCACCACACTCCGGGGCAGAGAGTTCCACTGCTGAACGGCTCTCACAGTCAGGAAGATCTTCCTCATGTTCAGATGGAATCTCCTCTCTTGTAGTTTGAAGCCATTGTTCCGCGTCCTAGTCTCCAAGGAAGCGGAAAACAAGCTTACTCCCTCCTCCCTGTGGTTTCCTCTCACATATTTATACATGGCTATAATATCTCCTCTCATCCTTCTCTTCTTCAGGCTAAACATGCACAGCTCCTTAAGCCGCTCCTCATAGGACTTGTTCTCCAGACCCTTGATCATTTGAGTCGCCCTCCTCTGGACACATTGCAGCTTGTCAATATCTCTCTTGAATTGTGGTGCCCAGAATTGGACACAATATTCCAGATGTGGTCTAACCAAAGCAGAATAGAGGGGTAGCATTACTTCCTTAGATCTAGACACTATGCTCCTATTGATGCAGGCCAAAATCCCATTGGCTTTTTTTGCCGCCACATCACATTGTTGGCTCATGTTTAACTTGTTGTCCATGAGGACAATAATAGCAGTAATAATAATAATAATAATAATAATAATAATAATGCTTCTGGAGTGAGAGAATCAACTGTCTACGAAGACATTGCTTAGGGGACGCCCGGATGTCTTGCAGTCCTGTGAGGAGGCTTCTCTCATGTCCCCCATAATAACAATAATAACAGGAGCAAAACCAGGGGCCACCCAGTCCAACCTGCCTTGCAGGAAAAAAAAACTCAGTCAAAGCACCCCCCAACAAATGGCCATCCAGATTTTGCAACAACAACAACAACAACAACTGACAACAGGATTGAAGAGACTTCCAAATTCAGACTGACAGAATTTTGGAACACAATACACCAGACCTCACAATCGTGTTAAAAAACTAAGTATTAATCATCAATGTTGCAATCCCAAGCAACAGCAGGACTGAAGAAAAATAATTGGAAAAGCTGACACGATATGAGGATTGAGGTTCTGGGTTTGAGCCTGCCATTTTTGGACTCTCGCTTGCTGAGGTGTTCCGGCGAGTGTCTCTGTAGATCTTAAAAAAACTATTTCTAGATTTAAGTTGTTGACGTGCTGGTTGATACTAAAACAGGGGATGAGCTGGAGATGTCTCTGCCTTGGTCCTTTCACTATTGGCTGCTACTTCTCGGCAGATGTCAGGTGGTGCAATACCGGCTAAACTGTGTGATTTCTCCAGTGGTGTAGGGCGCAGACACCCCGTGATAATGCGGCATGTCTCATTAAGAGCCACATCCACTGTTTTAGCGTGGTGAGATGTGTTCCACACTGGGCATGCATACTCAGCAGCAGAATAGCACAGCGCAAGGGCAGATGTCTTCACTGTGTCTGGTTGTGATCCCCAGGTTGTGCCAGTCAGCTTTCGTATGATATTGTTTCTAGCACCCACTTTTTGTGGAAAACAGGTTAAAATATTGTGCTCTATTCTGCTTTGTTAAAATAGAATAACACAATATTCTGTTAAATAACACAATATTCTTTGTTAGAATAACACAATATTCTGTTAAAATATTGTGCTCTATTCTCCCCTCTATTCTGCTTTGGTTAGACCACACCTGGAATACTGTGTCCAATTCTGGGCGCCACAATTCAACAGAGATATTGACAAGCTGGAATGTGTCCAGAGGAGGGCGACTAAAATGATCAAGGGTCTGGAGAACAAGCCCTACGAGGAGCGGCTTAAAGAGCTGGGCATGTTTAGCCCGAAGAAGAGAAGGCTGAGAGGAGATATGATAGCCATGTATAAATATGTGAGAGGAAGTCACAGAGAGGAAGGAGCAAGTTTGTTTTCTGCTTCCTTGGAGACTAGGACGCGGAACAATGGCTTCAAACTACAAGAGAGGAGATTCCATCTGAACACTAGGAAGAACTTCCTGACTATGAGAGCCGTTCAGCAGTGGAACTCTCTGCCCCGGAGTGTGGTGGAGGCTCCTTCCTTGGAAGCTTTTAAGCAGAGGCTGGATGGCCATCTGTCAGGGGTGATTTGAATGCAATATTCCTGCTTCTTGGCAGAATGGGGTTGGACTGGATGGCCCATGAGGTCTCTTCCAACTCTATGATTCTATGATTCTACATAGAAAGAAGGAAAGGAAGAAGGACAAATACAGTATTTCAGTGGGAAGTGTGGGCCTGCTTTCGGCTGATAAGATAGGGTTGTTGTTGTTGTTGTTGTTGTTGTTGTGTGCTTTCAAGTCGATTCAGACTTAGGTTGACCCTGAGCGAGGGCCGGTTAAATGACCTTGGAGGGCCATATTTGACCCGCGGGCCTTAGTTTGAGGACCCCTGGTATAGATGCACTCTCAGTTTAGATCCAACTCTGGGTTTGAGCATGGACTTCAATGTAGAAGATACACTATGCTTGAAATGGCCCTGGGAGAGAATGGTTTGCTCAAGGCAACCCAAGCACTTTGGCAGCCGAAATGGCATTTGAATCCAGTTTATGAAGTTGCAATCTAATGAACTGCTGGCCCAGAGAGCTATGTGTATCTTCCTGTCCCTCTCAGCTTTGCTTGGCCAACAAAACCTCATATTGGAAATGTCCCCTGCGCCTTGTGCTCATATAAATAGTTCCAGGTCACAACGCTCTGAATTGCATTTAATGCAGAACATGAGCAGGCACAGCCTTCCCGGCCCCTTTCCCTTAAACGAATAATGATGGGACTATTTGGGGATTTTCCGGCAGAGCTGGACCCCATGGTTGCTCCGTGACTTACAAAAACATGTTTAGAAATACATTTTTATAGCATGGTCCAATTAAATTGTCAGCTTGTTTACAGTAGACTCTGGGCCACCTGAGCATTGTATCTGGAGAAGGCGAGGAGAAGGCGGTTGAGCTCTTATGGGCTGAAATTAAGAGGTAAACAGAGCAAGGGAACTGGCCTTTAATGACCCTCCCCATCCTTTTCAAGTGCATTGCGTCATCTTTACTGATGCAAACAAGCAGCAGTGTTAGATTCATGATCATCAAGTTTAGTCAAAGCAAAGGGTAGATTTGATGAAATCTATATAAATAAAAATGTAATGTTCGTTTGTGGGATTAACATAACTCAAAAACCACTGGACGAATTGACACCAAATTTGGCCACAAGACACCTACTAACCCAAGGAGTGGCCATCACTAAAAATAATGATTTCGTCATTTGGGAGTTGTAGTTGCCGGGATTAATAGTTCTTACTAAACGCACAGATGTCTATAATATACAGTAGATAGGAAAGAGGGTGTATGGTATAGAGTAGTGTATTCATATAGGTATTCAATTTATCCACATTTCACATAAGTATACCCTTAACATTGTAAGTGGTATATCTCACACACACAAAAGTACTCACCCGGCACTACAGATTACTTGGCCATATAGTATTCAATTTATCCACATTTCACATAAGTATACCCTTAACATTGTAAGTGCTATATCTCACCAAAAAAAAGTACTCACCCGGCACTACAGATTACTTGGCCATATAGGTATTCAATTTATCCACATTTCACATAAGTATACCCTTAACATTGTAAGTGCTATATCTCACCCAAAAAAAAGTACTCAACCGGCACTACAGATTACTTGGCCATATAGGTATTCAATTTATCCACATTTCACATAAGTATACCCTTAACATTGTAAGTGCTATATCTCACCAAAAAAAAGTACTCACCCGGCACTACAGATTACTTGGCCATATAGGTATTCAATTTATCCACATTTCACATAAGTATACCCTTAACATTGTAAGTGCTATATCTCACCAAAAAAAAGTACTCACCCGGCACTACAGATTACTTGGCCATATAGGTATTCAATTTATCCACATTTCACATAAGTATACCCTTAACATTGTAAGTGCTATATCTCACCAAAAAAAAGTACTCACCCGGCACTACAGATTACTTGGCCATATAGGTATTCAATTTATCCACATTTCACATAAGTATACCCTTAACATTGTAAGTGCTATATCTCACACACAAAAAGTACTCACCCGGCACTACAGATTACTTCGCCATATAGGTATTCAATTTATCCACATTTCACATAAATATACCCTTAACACTGTAAGTGGTATATCTCACACAAAAAAAAGTACTCACCCGGCACTACAGATTACTTGGCCATATAGGTATTCAATTTATCCACATTTCACATAAGTATACCCTTAACATTGTAAGTGGTATATCTCACACAAAAAAAAGTACTCACCCAGCACTACAGATTACTTCGCCATATAGGTATTCAATTCATCCACATTTCACATAAGTATACCCTTAACATTGTAAGTGCTATATCTCACCAAAAAAAAAAAAGTACTCACCCGGCACTACAGATTACTTGGCCATCCCTGACACCCAGAAACAACTACAATAATAAAGGACTGAAACTACAACCCTGTGGAAAAGGACTTATCCAAGAGTAATTCCACGTCTACTTCACTTATATGAAGAATTTGAACTTTTATGTGGACATTAATCTGTTCTTTGACTCTATGAAGACTTTAGAACAAATTTAAGATGGCAATAAGACCATTTTTGGACTTCATTTGTTCTACAGAACCAAAACGACTACTACTTGACTGTAAAATTAGAGTAAGCATTACCTATATGTACAGCTTTATGTTAAGTATGAATTGTTAACCTAATTTGAAACCTTGGTTACACTTGAGAATCTTATCAAGTTTGAAGTAAAATTGTGTGAGATATACCACTTACAATGTTAAGAGTATACTTATGTGAAATGTGGATAAATTGAATACCTATATGAGAAGTATTACACTACTCTATACCATACACTCTCTTTCCTATCTACTGGGATTAATAGTTCACCTACAATCAAAGAGCATTCTGAACTCCACCAATGATGGAATTGAACCAAATATGGCACACAGGACTCCCATGCCCAACAAAAAACACTAGAAGGGATTGGTGAGCATTTACCCTGAGTATTGGAGTTGTAGTTCACCTACATCCAGAGAGCACTGTGGACTCAAACAATGATGGATCTGGACCAAACTTGGTACGAATATTCCATATGCCCAACTAGGAACACAGATGGAGCTTGGGGGAAATAGACCTTGCCATTTGAGAGTTGTAGTTGTTGGGATTTATAGTTCACCTATACTCTAAGAGCATTCTGAACCCCACCAACTAGAGAATTGGGCCAAACTTCCCACACAGAACCTCCATGATCAACAGAAAATACTTAAGGCCATCCAGTCCAACTCCTTTCACCAGGGCAAGAAAACGTAATCAAAGCCCTCCTGACAAAGACCCATCCAGCCATAGATATAGATAGATATGATTCACACACAGAGAGATAGTATCATAGATTTGAAAGGGACCCCTAAAGAAGGACAATTCTATGTCACATGTTCCAGAGTAGGCAAACCAGACAATCTCAACATCAACACTGTCCCTCCTTCTTTCTTTTCTTTCCCTTCTTTCCCTCCTTCCTTCCTTCCTTCCTTCCTTCCTTCCTTCCTTCCTTCCTTCCTTCTTACTTTCCTTCTTTCTATGTAAGATATAAATACAATATTTTATATATTGTTGTTACATAGATTACTATATAATATGTTACTAATATATATATATTACTATATAATACAAATTAAATGTAAGAGAGAGTCAAGAAGTAATGAGGGAAAGAGAGAAGGAAGGAAGGAGACAAGGAGGGAGGGAAAGAAGGAGAGAAGAAATGAAAGACAGGGAAGGAAGGAAATAAAAAAGTGAAAGGAAAAAGAGAGGGAAAGAAGGAGAGAAGGAACGAAAGACAGGGAAGGAAGGAAGGAAATAAAAAAGTGAAAGGAAAAAGAGAGGAAAAGAAGGAGAGAAGGAACGAAAGACAGGGAAGGAAGGAAGGAAATAAAAAAGTGAAAGGAAAAAGAGAGGGAAAGAAGGAGAGAAGCAACGAAAGACAGGGAAGGAAGGAAGGAAATAAAAAAGTGAAAGGAAAAAGAGAGGGAAAGAAGGAGAGAAGGAATGAAAGACAGGGAAGGAAGGAAGGAAATAAAAAAGTGAAAGGAAAAAGAGAGGGAAAGAAGGAGAGAAGAAATGAAAGACAGGGAAAGAAGGAAGGAAATAAAAAGTGAAAGGAAAAAGAGAGGGAAAGAAGGAGAGAAGGAACGAAAGACAGGGAAGGAAGGAAATAAAAAAGTGAAAGGAAAAAGAGAGGGAAAGAAGGAGAGAAGCAACAAAAGACAGGGAAGGAAGGAAGGAAATAAAAAAGTGAAAGGAAAAAGAGAGGGAAAGAAGGAGAGAAGCAACGAAAGACAGGGAAGGAAGGAAGGAAATAAAAAAGTGAAAGGAAAAAGAGAGGGAAAGAAGGAGAGAAGGAACAAAAGACAGGGAAGGAAGGAAGGAAATAAAAAAGTGAAAGGAAAAAGAGAGGGAAAGAAGGAGAGAAGGAACGAAAGACAGGGAAGGAAGGAAGGAAATAAAAAAGTGAAAGGAAAAAGAGAGGGAAAGAAGGAGAGAAGCAACGAAAGACAGGGAAGGAAGGAAATAAAAAAGTGAAAGGAAAAAGAGAGGGAGAGAAGGAACGAAAGACAGGGAAGGAAGGAAGGAAGGAAGGAAGGAAGGAAGGAAGGAAGGAAGGAAGGAAGGAAGGAAGGAGAGAAGGAAGGATGCAACCTAAGAGCAAAGAAGGGGGGAAAGAAACAGATAAAGATGGAAGAAAGAAGAGAAATAGGAAGGGAAAGAAATAGAGGAAAGGAAGGCAAGAGGGAAGGAAGGAAAGAAAGAGGTAGGAAAGTTTGGCCACAGCAACGCGTGGTGGGTACAGCTAGTTTAAAATAAATCTATTTTTTGCCATGCCATTATTGCAGTGGCAAACTCAATGATCCAGCTCAGAAACCAAAATTACAACCCAAAGTCAGACAACCTCTTTGTGGCTTTTGCTGATCTCTAATCAATCCGTTATAAACATAAGACATCAGAGATATTTATGGATCTGTGAAGAGAGAAATCTCCCTGGGGCGGCTTCTAGAGCTGCTTTTATGCCGTTCCTTTCAAGAAGAGAAAGAAACGTCACCTAACCATTACATGCCAACGGATGCTTCTGGAGCCCATTCCCACCAGAAATCCACCTTGTCGTTTTGTATAATGAGTCCCTTCTCTGACTTGGTGCTTCCACGCCCTCAAGGATGAGAGGCGATTTGCTGCAAAGACGGGCGCAGATTAGAGGTTTCTGGTCTGCTGGGTAATTACTAAATTAGGCAGGGATTTTTTAAAAGCATTCTAAGTACCCAGCACACTGCCAAGAGATCTTCGTGGTTGTTCGACTGTCCTTGATAATTACAAGATTGGGCAGCGTTTCGAGTTCCCTTGATGAAGACGGGAAGTTTTTTTGGAATGCAATTTCATTCCTGTGGTATCGCAAACTTAGTTTTGGATAATTAAAGAGTTGCTTTTTCCACCAGTATTCATTTTTCAGACATGAACAAAATCTTCTTCAATTGATTCTTTCAGAAATATCTTATGCTAGCATATATACCCAGCATTGGAATAGTTGTCCGCCTACTTACTCCCTTCTCCAGCTCAGAGAAGATCTACCTCTACGGCAATGCTCTGGCAACGCTGGGCAGATTCTCTTCATGGCTCTTTCCATCTTTCCTCCCTTCTTGTCATATGCTGAGGGTGATGGTCCTCCAAGTGTAGTATCCTGGCGGTGGGTCACCTGACTGTGGAGCCCTATTCTTGATCTGCATCTTCTCCCGCAGTGAGGGCATTGGTTTCCAGGTGGAAAGTGGTCCCGGTTGGGGTTGGCTTGACACACCTTCCTCTTGACACATTTCTCTCTTTCGCCCTCCATCCGTGCCTCTTCAAATTCTGCAGCACTGCTGGTCACAGCTGACCTCCAACTGGAGTGCTCAAGGGCTAGGACTTCCCAGTTCTCAGTATCTATGCCAGAGTTTTTAAGGTTGTCTTTGAGCCCATCTTCCAATCCCTTTTCCTGTCCACCATCATTCCATTTTCTATTCTTGAGTTTGGAGTAGAGCAACTGCTTTGGGAGACGGTCATAAATCAAGTGTATAGAGCAACTGCTTTGGGTGGGCATCCGAACCACATGGCCAGTCCAGTAGAATTGATGGTGGAGGACCATCGCTTCAATGCTGGTGGGCTTTGCTTCTTCCAGCACACTGACATTTGTCCGCTTGTCTTCCCAAGAGATTTGCAGGATTTTCCAGAGGCAGCGTTGATGTAATCATTCTAGGAGTTGCATGCGATGTCTGTAGACAGTCCACATTTAGCAAGCATATAGCAGGGTTGGGAGGACAATCTATCTATATATAAATTCTCTGTGCATAATGAGTACCTTAAAAACAAAAGAACCAATGAACGATATCACACCAAATTTGGCAACAAAACATCTCACAACACAAGGAGTGGCCATCACTCAACAATTATGATTTTGATATTCGGGAATTGTAGTTGCTGGGATTTATAGTTCACCTACAATCAAAGAGCATTCTGAACTCCATCAACGATGGAATTGAACCATACTTGGCACACAGAACTCCCTTGACCAACAGACAACACTAGAAGGGTTTGGTGGGCATTGACCTTCAGTTTGGGAGTTGTAGTTCACCTACATCCAGAGAGCACTGTGGACTCAAACAATGATGGATCTGGACCAAACTTGCCACAAGCACTCAATACACCCAAACACAGGTGGAGGGGGGAAATAGACCTTGACATTTGGGAGTTGTAGTCACAGGGATTCACAGTTCACATACAATCAAAGAACATTCTGAACCCCACGAACGACAGAATCGGGGCAAACTTCCCACACAGACCCCCATGACCAACAGAAAATACTTAAGGCCAGCCAATCCAACTCCCGTCATCAGGGCAAGAAAATGTAATCAAAGTCCTCCTGACAAAGAGCTATCCAACCATAGATAGATAGATAGAGAGAGAGAGATAGATAGAGAGAGAGAGAGAGATATGATTCACACACAGGGAGATATAAGTTCATAGATTTGAAAGGGACCCCTAAAGAAGGACAATTATAGGTCCCATGTTCCAGAGTAGGCAAACCAGACAATCTCCACATCAACACTGACATAGAAACAACAAAGAATACTGTTTACTCACAAGCATAAAGGAATTACATATATTAGAAACGATTACTTTATTTTCCAGATCACCAGACTGGGCCACAGCAACGTGTGGCAGGGGACGGCTAGTAACTTTATAAACGACTAGACTTAATGTCAGGGGAAAACCTTTACCTTTACTTAACTGCTGGGGATTCACATTTATGGTAGTTACCAACTGAGTGAGATGCCGAAAAGTTCTGACAGTAGTTACATCTGACTAAGCAAGAGATCAGCCATTTTTTAATTTTGCAGGTGATTTTGTTTCACAAAAACACGCTCTCAAACGGAATGAAACATTTTACAGCTTGTGACCAATTAACGAAATGCATAAAGCTTTGCCTCTCTGCCTCCACCTATGCACAATGTGCCTAAAATGCCTGAACTGCAACAAATACAAGAACCTGACAAAGGGAATTGAAATTCACAAAACACCATGCTACAATAAATCAATTTGTCTTACTGATGCTGTGCAATTCATTAGTGTTTTGCTCAGGAGAGCAAAGCAACTCAACAGTTCTTTCAAAAATCCCTGAAGGAACTGTAGGAGATTGATACAGATTTAGATATAGATGAGAAATGCCAGGATATCTCTGTCGGAATAGCCAGATCAGTGTTTCTCAACTTTCTTAATGCCGCAACCCCTTAATACAGTTCCTCATATTGTGATGACCCCCAACCATAACATTACTTTCGTTGCTACTTCAGAACTGTAAAGTTGCTACTGTTATGAATCGTCATGTAAATATCTAATATGTAGGATGTATTTTCATTCATTGGACCAATTTGGCACAAATACCCGATACGCCCAAATTTGAATCCTGGTGGAGTTGGGGGAGATTGATTTTGTCATTTGGAAGTTGTTCTTGCCAGGCTTATAGTTTGCCTACAATCAAAGAACATTCCAAACTCCACCAATGATGGAATTGAACCAAACTTGGCACACAAAACTTCCATGACCAACAGAAAATACCGGAAAATACTGGTGAGCATTGACCTTGAATCTGGGAGTTGTAGTTCACTTACATTGAGAAAGCACTGGGGATTCAAACAACGATGGAGCTGGACCAAACTCTACACGAATACTCAATATGCCCAAATGTGAACACTGGTGGAGTTTGGCATTTGGCAGTTGTAGTTGCTGGGATTTATAGTTCGCCTGTAATCAAAGAGCATTTTGAACCCCAACAACAAGAGAATTGGGCCAAACTTTGCACACAGCACCCCTATGACCAACAGAAAATACTGTATTTTCTGATGGTCTTTGGTGACCCCTCTGACACTCCCCTCATGACCCCCCCCTCAGGGGTCCCGACCCCAAGGTTGAGAAATACTGCTCTAGATATTTTCTAGGTCCTTCAGGGTAGAAGTACACCATAGTGTCACCTAAAAAATGCAGAAATTTCCCAAAGAGGACATATTTTGTCAGATGCAGTGAAATCATACCTGTCCCATGGGTGCAGATATTGTATTATAAGCCAAAGCTTTAACCTATGGGTCACAATCCCATATGGGGTCCCATAACTCAATGTATATAAATTGTATTGAAATGCTTTTAATGTACGCTGCTCTAAGTCTCCTTATGGAGAGAAAAAATGGGATATAAATAAACATAAACAATAACAACAATAATAATGTGAGATCATGAAACATTTCTATAGTTTGCCCCCTAGTGGCTGTTTAAGACATTTACATTAATCTGCAGATATGCAGCAAATACTTCACTTGTACTTCCTAAAAAAAAGTAAAATGAGCTTGCTCTGTTTTAACCAGCCTTATACATGCTGATTTTGTGAAATGACTATCTTTTCAGTTTCTTGATGATTTACTATTAGTAGATATTTGATTTGTATACCTATTTTATATACTTATATACCTGGGATCACCTAAACCAGTGTTTCTCAACCTGGGGGTTGGGACCCCTGGGGGGGTCACGAGGGGGTGTCAGAGGGGTCGCCAAAGACCATCAGAAAACACATGACCAACGGAATACACTGTGTATTCTGATGGTCATGGGGGTTCTGTGTGGGAAGTTTGGCCTAATTGTACTATTGGTGGGCTCAGAGGCGGCCCTAGGTAATTTTCAATGGTAAGTAAACAGTACCAATCACTGATATATATTTTCTGTTCGTCATGGGAGTTCTGTGTGCCATATTAGGTTCAATTCCATCATTGGTGGAGTTCGGAATGCTCTTTGATTTTAGGTGAACTATACATCCCAGTAACTATAACTCACATATGTCAAGATCTATTTTTCCCCAAGAGCGCCTCTGGGCAAAATCAACTATACTGCAAATGCTTACTTTGCGTAATGGGTTGAGCCACCCCTGGGTGGACTTCAGAATGCTCTTTCATTGCAGGTGAACTATAAATTCCAGCAACTACAACTCCCAATTGTCAAGGTCTATTTTCCCCAAACTCCACCAGTGTTCACATTTGGGCATATTGATTATTTGTGCCAAGTTTGGTCCAGATCCATCATTGTTTGAGTCCACAGTGCTCTTTGGATGTATGTGAACTACAGCTCCCAAACTCAAGGTCAATGCCCACCAAACCCTTCCAGTATTTTCTGTTGGTCATGAGAGTTGTGTGTGCCAAGTATGGTTCAATTCCATCATTGGTGGAGTTCAGAATGCTCTTTGATTATAGCTGAACTATAAATCCCAGCAACTACAACTCCCAAATGACAAAATCAATCCCCCACGCCACCAGTATTCAAATGTAGGCATATTGAGTATTTGTGCCAAATTTGGTCCAGTGAATGAAAATACATTCTACATATCAGATATTTACATGACGATTCATAACCTTAGCAAAATTACAGTTATGAAGTCGCAACAAAAATAACGTTGTGGTTGGGGGTCACCACAACATGAGGAACTGCATTAAGGGGTCGCAACATTAGGAAGGTTGAGAACCACTGACCTAAACATTTCTCTGGCACAAAGGTTGCGAGTGGAACATTTTTTACAAGCAATAGGATCCAAACTCCAGTATATTAAGGCATAGAGTATTCTCAATGTATTCCCAGTGCATTCTCATTGAGGACTACAATATTTACCAGTATATTGTCGAAGGCTTTCATGGCCGGAATCACTGGGTTGTTGTAGGTTTTCCAGGCTATATGGCCATGTTCTAGAGCCATTTTCTCCTGACGTTTTGCCTGCATCTATGGCAAGCATCCTCAGAGGTAGTGAGGTCACTACCTCTGAGGATGCTTGCCATAGATGCAGGCGAAACGTCAGGAGAAAATGCCTCTAAAACATGGCCATATAGCCCGGAAAACCTACAACAACCCAATATTTACCAGCATTGTTGACATCCCTCATTCAGACTTCTGAATAGTGAATTTTGTGGGCATCCTCGCACGTATTCCCTAATTTTCCAGAACTGGAATCGTACTTGTGCTCCCGCCTTTCTTTTCAGTCTCGGTGCAAAGATTTCCTTGTTCTCGTGAGGCTGATGAGCTGATGTGATAAAATGTGTCATGTGCACCACAGTCTAGCAACTATCTGCAGATCATTGACAAGTGGCATTTGCCGAGAGACAGAGAGAGCAGAGATAAATGACAGCGGTGTCTCAAGCAGAGAGAAGGAGTGTCATACTATTTTCGTTAAAGTTTCCCAAGCTGCTCATCAAGCTTATGCATGCTGGATTCAAGGAATGTTTCGTAAAGCTCTGAGCCCATCCCAGACCCCAAGACATTCCACTTTTCCACCCCGCTTTAAAAATATCCCACTTTCTCTCTCCTCTTCCCATGTTTCCTCTTTGTTCTCAGTTGTTGAGGGATGCTGGTACATAAAGTGATTTATAGTTTCCAAATCATGACCTCCCTGAACCACTGGAAGCTGGATAGCAGGTGCCCCGGAAGCAAACAAAATACAGCAGAGTCCTTACACGGCTAAAACATGCCTCAACCCGTCTATCAGCAGAGCCCAACTTCCAGCATCTGACCTCATCTGCACTTACTTTACTTAGGCGATCCCTCGTTGGACGAGTAAGATGGTCTTCCATGATGGGTTTCCTTGTGGATTCGTAGGTGGCTGTGGAGCCCTATTCTTGCTCTGCATCTTCTCCCACAGTGAAGGCATTGGTTTCCAGGTGGAAGGCGGTCCCGGTCGGGGTTGGCTTGATGCGCCTTCCTCCTGGCACGTTTCTCTCTTTCACCCACCACTTGTGCCTCCTTGAATTCTGCAGCACTGCTGGTCACAGCTGACCTCCAGCTGGAGCGCTCAAGGGCCAGGGCTTCCCAGTTCTCAGTGTCTATGCCGGAGATTTTAAGGTTGGCTTTGAGGCCTTCTTTAAATCTCTTTTCCTGTCCACCAGTGTTCTGTTTTCCATTCTTAAGTTCAGAGTAGAGCAACTGCTTTGGGAGACGGTGGTCAGGCATCGGGACAACGTGGCCAGTCCAGCGAAGTTGATGGCGGAGGACCATCGCTTCAATGCTGGTGGTCTTTGCTTCTTCCAGCACGCTGATGTTTGTCCGCTTGTCTTCCCAAGAGATTTGCAGGATTTTCCGGAGGCAGCGCTGATGGAATCGTTCCAGGAGTTGCATGTGACGTCTGTAGACAGTCCACGTCTTGCAGGCATATAGCAGGGTGGGGAGGACAATAGCTTTATAGACAAGCACCTTGGTGTCCCTACGGATGTCCCGGTCCTCAAACACTCTCTGCTTCATTCGGGAAAATGCTGCACTCGCAGAGCTCAGGAGGTGTTGTATCTGCACACTGTTTAGTACACTCACAAATTCAGTTTTCATCCAAAATATCCAGAACTTTTAATCTTCATGAGTCCCCCTGGGGAGATAGGACGGGTTATAAATAAAGTATTATTATTATTATTATTATTATTATTATTATTAGCTGCCCTGCCACGTGTTGCTGTGACCCAGTCTGTGTATATGTGTATTGTGTGTGTATATTTGTGTATATGTGTCTATATTTGGTTTTGTGCATGCGTTGTAATTGATTTTTTTCCAGTTTTTTTGGCTTTTAAAGTCTCTTCTGCTGTGTTTTAGTGTTTTTATGAGTGATGGTCACTTGTTGGCCTGAGAGGTGGCACATTTTGGTGTTATGGAAAATTAAGTAACGAGAAAGTCTGCTTAATAATAATAATAATAACAACAACAGCAGTAATAGTATTAGTAATAATAGAATCCTAGGGTAGGAAGAGACCTCCAAGGGCCATCCAATCCTGCCCCACAATCAAAGCACTCCTGACAGATGGACATAATAATAATAATAATAATAATAATAATAATAATAATGTAATAATAATAACAACAATAACAATAGTAATAGATTTCTAGGGTAGGAAGGGACCTCCAAGGGCCATCCAGTACAGCCCTTTCTGCTATAAAGGAGAAACACAACCCCCAAACTCAAGGTCAGTGCCCACCAAACCCTTCTAGTGTTTTCTGTTGGTCAGGGGAGTCCTGTGTGCCAAGTTTGGTTCAACTCCATCGTTGGTGGAGTTGAAAATGCTCTTTGATTATAGGTGGACTATAAATCTCAGCAACTACAACTCCAAAATGACAAAATCATAAATTTTTTTGAGTGATGATCACTCCTTGTGTTGTGAGACGTTTTGTTGCCAAATTTGGTGTGATTTTGTTCATTGGTTCTTTACTCATTACGCACAGAGCATTTTTATATATATATATATATATATATATATATATATTAGGGCTGGGCGGTTTCGTTTCGTTAATTCGTAATTCGTTAATAATTCGTTAATTTTTTCAATTACAAAACGATAACGAACCATTCTGGAGCAATTATTAAAAAAAACGAATTTTCAAAAACGTTTTGTAAATGCTTCGTATTTCGATATTGTATTCGTTTCGTTATTGTTTTGAGGTCGTTTCGTTATTATTTCCGCATGTCTGGGCCAGTTTTATGGTTTAATTAGTGAAAAAAATTTATAATATCACACCAACAGTCAACAACAGAGGGAGAGGGAAGCTTCAGAAGGTTTTGGAGGTTTTTTAGCGTATTTCGCGGTCGCGTCCGCCATTAACGAATCGATTCGTTATAGTTTCGGAAATCGATTCGTTAATTTTTTACCATTTACGAAATTTCGTAAATATCGAACTTTTTAAAAGGAAAATTTTGTAATTATTTTAAATATCGAAACAAAAAAAACCCCCAAATACAAATCTATTTTAGAAACAAATTTTTCCGTTGTTACCCAGGCCTAATATATATATATATATATATATATACACACACACACACACACACACACAGAGATAGATAACATTGCGCATGAAAAGTTGTGTATAGTATACCAGAAAGCAAATGTATTGCTATCTCAGCCTCCATTTGGAATAATTTGGATTTTTGAGTATTAATGAGTATCAATGTATACATTTCTGCGACTGTGCTGCTTCTCCACCCAAGTAGAAACCGTAGCCTGACATCTGTTCTTTCCTCTTTTTTGTCTTTGCAGGTGACATTTTTCTTGCCTCCCTCTGGCAACCTGGCATGGCTCCTTGCAGTGAGCAATGATACACTTGGAAGCCTTCGTACACCCAAAGCCCAAAGGAACGACCGCCTCAACTTGCCTTCTTCCCATAACAACATGAGATGGTGCTGCTAAGGTGATACTGACTTGCTTGCAGGCTGGAAGACACCACCTTGCCAGGAGAGTTTGCATTCCCTCCTTTTTTCCCCTTGCAAACAAATAGCTCTGATGGATGGGGGACGGTGGTGACACCATGTAGAAGGTGCTGACGGGGTGTCCTAACTGAGTTGCAATGGTTTTATACACTTCCCCATTTCCCAACGGCTTTCTATCCGCACTGCACTCTTTCTCCTGGGGCTTAATCTTCCCATGTTACTGGATCGGAGACCGGCTTGTGGGCTCTTTTGTGCCGACCACGTACGAGAAGCGCCAACGGGGAGATGACCCATGCTACTTCCATGCTCTGTGCATCATCATCACCACTCCCATCTACCTAGCCCTCTTGGCGGTTTCGCTTCCTTTCGCCCTCATCGGCTTCCTGTTATGGTCCCCTCTCCAGTCAGTGAGACGACCGTATGTCTACTCCAGGGTGCAGGACAAAAGCCACATCCACGGCGGTACGTTACTCACGGAGTGGAAGGCCTCCAGCAATGGGAAGAGCTTTTGCTTTGGCTCTGCGAATGTCTGCTTGCTCCCGGACTCCTTGGCCCGGCTCAACAATGTGTTCAACACACAGGCACGAGCGAAGGAAGTCGGCCGACGGATCCGAAATGGTGCCAGCCGGCCTCAGATCAAAATCTACATAGATTCCCCCACCAACACGTCCATCAGCGCCGCGAGCTTCAGCAGCTTGGTGTCGCCTCAGGGTGGAGAAAGCAATAACCGGGCCGTCAATGCGGGCCTCAAGAGGACAACGTCCATGGAGTACAAGGGGGATAACTCTGGTTCAAACAACAGCGAAGACAACAAAGATGGCAAAGCTGGAGGAGAGGCCAACGAGGGAGAAGATGGCAACACTTGCATTGTCCGAATTGGTGGAGAGGATAACGGCCACATTTCAGACCCAGAGGCGGATGGGTTGGGTGGCCAGGTGAATAATAACAGAGGGCCAATGGACCGTTCCCCAGAAGCTGAGGCTGAAAGCTTGAAAGGTCAGACACCCAACCATAAGCAGAAGGAAGGTGACTCTGGAAGTTTGGATAGCTACACCGCTTCTCGAGAGTCTCTGGTGAAGGCACGCGCTGGAGATGGCCCGGTGGACCAAAGCACCATCAACAGCAAACTCCTCTACAAGGCTTCGCTCATGAAGAAGACCTCGGTGAGGAAAAAGAGGAACACCGACGAGCCCTTTGACCACGAGATCTCCGCTTTCTTCCCTGCCAACTTGGACTTCCTGTGCCTCCAGGAAGTGTTTGACAAAAGGGCGGCGGAGAAGTTGAAAGACCAGCTCCACCATTACTTTGAATACATTCTGTACGATGTTGGAGTCTACAGCTGCCATGGCCACTGTACATTTAAGTTTGTGAACAGTGGCCTGCTTTTTGCCAGCCGTTATCCAGTCATGGATGCTGCCTATCACTGTTATCCCAATGGGAAAGGAACGGACTCCCTGTCTTCGAAGGGGGCCCTGTTTCTCAAGGTAGGACACTTTCTATATTGAATCTCTTCATTGTGCCTTCAGATATGTACCTGGTCAGCAGGGCTGTGTGTACCTTATAGTAGGCTTGGTTGATCCAGCTCGTTAATTTCTAATCTCGTTAAGAAATCGTAAATAAAATACCTTTAGAAGCGATATCGACGCATTTTGGCAACCCGGAAGTGTTTTTGCCATAGAATCATAGAATCAAAGAGTTGGAAGAGACCTCATGGGCCATCCAGTCCAACCCCATTCTGCCAAGAAGCAGGAATATTGCATTCAAATCACCCCTGACAGATGGCCATCCAGCCTCTGTTTAAAAGCTTCCAAAGAAGGAGCCTCCACCACACTCCGGGGCAGAGAGTTCCACTGCTGAACGGCTCTCACAGTCAGGAAGTTCTTCCTCATGTTCAGATGGAATCTCCTCTCTTGTAGTTTGAAGCCATTGTTCCGCGTCCTAGTCTCCAGAAAAGCAGAAAACAAGCTTGCTCCCTCCTCCCTGTGGCTTCCTCTCACATATTTATACATGGCTATCATATCTCCTCTCAGCCTTCTCTTCTTCAGGCTAAACATGCCCAGTTCCCTAAGCCGCTCCTCATAGGGCTTGTTCTCCAGACCCTTGATCATTTTAGTCGCCCTCCTCTGGACACATTCCAGCTTGTCAATATCTCTCTTGAATTGTGGTGCCCAGAATTGGACACAATATTCCAGATGTGGTCTAACCAAAGCAGAATAGAGGGGTAGCATTACTTCCTTAGATCTAGACACTATGCTCCTATTGATGCAGGCCAAAATCCCATTGGCTTTTTTTGCTGCCACATCATATTGTTGGCTCATGTTTAACTTGTTATCCACGAGGACTCCAAGATCTTTTTCACACGTACTGCTCTCGAGCCAGGCCATATCAAAGCCGTGTCCGCCATCTTCCTTATGACTTCCGGCAGTGAATCGTAAATGCTGGGGGCATGGCCTTCAGGAACAGTTGTTCTTACCCACGCCCACCTCCTTCCTCTTTGCATTGGCGGCTTTGTGAGGTGGGCTTTGCGAGGTGGGCTTGGCTACCTCCCTGGCGACAAGTGGCAATGCGGAAGAGCTGGGCATAGCCACACCCACCTCACAAAGCCCACCTCGCAAAGCCACTGATGCAAAAAGGAAGAAGGTGGGCGTGGGTAAGAATTATTATTAATATTATTATTATTATTAAACTTTATTTGTACCCCGCTAGCATCTCCCGAAGGACTCTATGTGGCTTACAAAGGCCAAGGCCTCAGCACACTATATACAATATATACAAAACCTAAAGCAAATTAAAACAATTAAAGCAATATAAACAACAGGCAATAAACAATACACTAAGACAGAATAAAACTGGGCCGGGTCAGAGTAATGGGGTACAGGATTAAAAGTGCTGATGTGACAGGAGGTATATAAGGCTTATAGGGCAAGTGCAGTGTGCGGCGTGCAGCAATCTTAATACTAGTAAAGTGCTTATGGGACTTGGTATTGGAGATTTCCTAATCTGGGAAGGCACATTGGAACAGCCAGGTCTTCAAGTTCTTTCTGAAGACTGCCAGTGTAGGGGCCTGTCTAAGATCTTTGGGGAGGGTGTTCCAGAGTCGGGGGGCCACCACGGAAAAGGCCCTGTCTCGTGTCCCCACCAAGCGCGCTTGCAACGCAGGCGGGATCACAAGCAAGGTCTCTACAGATGACCGAAGTGAACGCGTGGGTTCATAGATGGAGATGCGGTCACGCAGGTAGGATGGTCCCAAACCGTTCAGGGCTTTGTAGGTAAACACCTGCACCTTAAATTGGGCTTGGAAGATAAACGGCAGCCAGTGGAGCTCCTTGAACAGGAGGGTTGACCTCTCTCTGTAAGGGGCCCCAGTTAACATCCTGGCTGCTGATCATTGGACCAGTTGGAACTTCCGAGCCGTTTTCAAGGGCAGCTGTTCCTGAAGGCCACGCCCGCAGCGACCTCCAAGGAGGACTGTGCTTGGCCATGCCCACCTCTCCCTTTTGCATGGGAGCTCGCAGCAAGGGAAGGAAGGGAAACTGTGAGATTTTAATGGTTCTGGAGGGAGGGAGGAGCACCTTCCATTAACGAAACAAAGGAAGCGATTTGTATTTCCTGGTATTTTTAAAGAAAATTTCAGAAATAATTTCAAAATCGAACCGCCAGCACCCTCTATATACAAAACGAGTTTAGAACCATTTTTTCTTGATCAACCAAGCCTACCTTATAGGTCTAGATCTCTATGTAAATGACAAAGATTGGGAACCTTCAGCACTCTAAACACTTTGGAATAGGACTTTCCCCAGTCCCTTATTGATGGCCATGTTGGCCAGAGACACCTTGTGGCTTCCATGTTAATACAGCAGTAAATCTGGACTTCACTGTAAAGTGAAGCTATCCAAGGTGCTGAAGCCTATCTGCAAAATTGGTTCAGCACCTGTAATTGTTCCTTTCAAACTAAAAGGTGGGGCCTGGTGGGGACAAGGGACAGGGCCTTCTCGGTGGTGGCCCCGTGACTTTGGAACTCTCTCCCTCTGGAGGCCAGAACCGCCCCATCCATCCTAACATTTAGGAAACGGGTGAAGACATGGCTGTGGAGTCAGGCCTTCGATGAATGAGACAACACCATAGGACCCTGGATGGAAGTAGATCCATCTTAATTGGACGACTGACCACTGTAGTTTTATATATAGTGTTTTTAAAGTTGTTTTTGTCATTGTGATCTATGATATTTTAATGAGTGTATATGTTTTTTTATGGCTGGAAACCGGGCTGAGTCCCTCAATGAGGTTGAGAAGCTCGGTATAGAAAACTGTGAAATAAATAAATAAATAAATAAATAAAACCCAGAGTGCTGCACTCCAGAACAGGAAAAGCCCTCTGACTTTAAGCACCACACCGTTGATGGAAAACAATCCTTTTATTGAAGAAAATTAGAAAGCAGTAAGGTAAAAAAAAAAAACACTTTAAAGGAATAGGTAAATCCAATTAGGTAGGAAGATAGGCCAAAGCAATAGTCCAGAAATGTCCATAAAAACAACGTCAAATTTCCAATTAAAATGCAAGAAATCAGGAAACATAAATCCAAGGTATGAATATAAAAGCATAGAACAAAACCATGAAACAAAGGTACATAAAACATGAATTTTCCAAGCAAAGCTTCCATGAACAAGGCAAGGGTCTTGACTTGATTTCAAACTATGCTTCATCTGACTCCATATCCTGTACTTGGGATTTTTATCTCCCCATTAGCTATGTCTCTAGCACTCAGAAATTGGTTTCGCTTTAGCTGAGAATTTCTTATCTTTTTCTCTCGGAGCCTGGCAGATCGCCGAAGCCACTGTTCGGCTCTCCTGTTTTGACTGATTTTCTACCGTCTATCTATTTGCTCATTAACTTCTGTAGGTGGGCCAGGTGCCGAGCTATTTTCATGTTCCTTATCATGGGAACTCTTTGGTAACAATTCAGAAAGTACACTATCATCCCCACACCCTTCAGGGACATTCTCATGGGAAACTATACTTTGCACAGAGTTCTCCTGGTCATTCTCTGCATCAATATCACTGGCCAAACCATTGCCATCTTGAAACTCATCTTGCAACTCATTGACATCATTCCCCACATCCAAAGCACCCTGATCCTGAAACACAATCACAGTCTGAGCTCCAACACAGAGTAGATTTACTGCTTTGCTAATAGGAATCCACCAGACACTGGCTTCACTTAGGATATCCACTCTGTATCCCATATGGTAAAGCATGGAATATTAGCTAACTGAATTAACTGAAATAATAAAAATAACAATTTGAATGGGCCATTTATAAGATCCCCAGGGTCTTAAATTCACCCCTAAGTAGCGATGTGAGTGTTGGATCAGGATTCCACAAGGCAAGGGTTCAAATCTCTGTTCTGTCTGTCACAATCTCTCAGCTTTTTCTGTGTACGTATTCGTCTGTGTGCCTTCAAGTCCCCCGTTGACTTATGGAAGCCTCCTGACTTTCATAAGGGGATAATAGTTTTGATAGTTCTTCCTTATGTTCAGATTCCACTTGAACATGAGGAAGAACTTCCTGACTGTGAGAGAGATCTGTTCAGCAGTGGAACTCTCTGCCCTGGAGTGTGGTGGAGGTTCCTTCTTTGGAGGCTTTGAAACAGAGACTGGATGGTCATCTGTTGGGGGTGCCTTGAATGCAATTTTCCTGCTTCTTGGCAGAAGGGGGTTGGACTGGATGGCCCATGAAGTCTCTCTGATTCTATGATTCTATATGTATAATATTTATAGATTATATTCTTTGTTTACATGCAAACTATGTGCAGCCCTGATGGTTTCTGATACCAGAAATGGGATGCGTGTACATTTGATGCATTGGTTGTCACTTTGGCTGGATGGCTATCTGTCAGGAGTGCTTTGAATGCAATTTTCCTGCTTCTTGGCAGAAGGGGGTTGGACTGGATGGCCCATGAGGTCTCTTCCAACTCTATGATTCTATATGTATAATATGTATAGATTATATTATTTGTTTACATGCAAACTATATGCACCTCTGATGGTTTCTGTTACTAGAAATGGGTTGCTTGTAAATTTGATGCATTGGTTGCCACTTTGGCTGGATGGCCATCTGTCGGGAGTGCTTTGAATGCAATTTTCCTGCTTCTTGGCAGAATGGGGTTGGACTGGATGGCCCACGAGATCTCCTCCAACTCTATGATTCTATATGTATAATATTTATAGATTATATTCTCTGTTTACATGCAAACTATGTGCAGCCCTGATGGTTTCTGTTACCAGAAATTGTATACTTGTACATTTGATGCATTGGTTGTCACTTTGATGCCACCACGTTGCACCAGTGGGGAATGTTCTACTGCACAAACCTCATTGTGGACATGGGAGGTGAAATCATGGGGTGTGTTTTCCTGCATTGCCTTTATTTCAGTGGAAACTTCTATTTGCTACCTTGAGTGAGAATCCTTTCATCAGCTATGTACAGTAGGTCCTCCACTTTTGTGGAGGTTTATGGGTGCAGAACCCCTGAAAATGTGAAAAAACAGACTCTCTCTCTCTCTCTCTCTATATATATATATATATATACTAGCCATCCCCCGCCACACATTGCTGTGGCCCAGTCTGGTGATCTGGAAAATGAAGCAATTACAAAGTGTTGATTTCTAATATATGTAATGTCTTTATCAAGAATTCAATGACTGCACATTGCTTAAGTCGCATTGACCGACCATCTGTGCAGGGTTCCATACTTCGCACTTTAACAACACAACCGTTCAATGCTAAGGCTTCCTAGGTTCTTGTGGGTTTTTTTTCGGGCTATAGGGCCATGTTCTAGAGGCATTTCTCCTGACGTTTCGCCTGCATCTATGGCAAGCATCCTCAGAGGTAGTGAGGTCTGTTGGAAATAGGACAGTGGGTTTATATATCTGTGGAATGGCTGGGGTGGGGCAAGGAGCTCTTCCCTGCTGGAGCTAGGTGTGAATGTTTCAACCAACCACCTTCATTAGCATTTGAAGGCCTGCCTGAGCCTGGGAAATCCCCTGTTGAGAGGTGTTAAGATGTGACTGGTTGTTTCCTCTCTGCTGTTTTGCTGTTGTAATTTTAGGGTTTTTTAATACTGGTAGCCAGATTTTGTTCATTTTCATGGTCTCTTCCTTTCTGTTGAAATTGTCCACATGCTTGTGGATTTCAATGGCTTCTCTGTGTAGTCTGACATGGTGGTTGTTGGTGTGGTCCAGCATTTCTGTGTTCTCAAATAATATGCTGTGTCCAGGCTGGTTCATCAGGTGCTCTGCTATGGCTGACTTCTCTGGATGAAGTAGTCTGCAGTGCCTTTCATGTTCCTTGATGCGTGTCTGGGCAATGCTGCTGCGTTTGGTGGTCCCTCTGTAGACTTGTCCACAGCTGCATGGTATACGGTAGACTTCTGCAGAGGTGAGAGGATCCCTCTTGTCCTTTGCTGAACGTAGCATTTGTTGGATTTTCTTGGTGGGTTTGTAAAAGGTAAAGGTAAAGGTAGTCCCCTGACATTAAGTCCAGTCATGTCTCACTCTGGGGTGTGGTGCTCATCTCCATTTCTAAGCCGAAGAGCCAGCGTTGTCCGTAGACACCTCCAAGGTCATGTGGCCGGCATGACTGCATGGAGCACCGTTACCTTCCCGCCGGAGCGGTACCTATTGATCTACTCACATTTGCATGTTTTCGAACTGCTAGGTTGGCAGAAGCTAGGGCTGACAGCGGAAGCTCACGCCGCTCCCCGGAATCGAACCTGCGACCTTTCGATCAACAAGCTCAGCAGCTCAGTGCTTTAACCCACTGCGCCACCGGGGGCTTTGTAGATTGTTTGTATGTTGTGTTTCTGGCTACCAGTATTAAAAAAAACTCTAAAATTACAACAGCAAAACAGCAGAGAGGAAACAACCAGGCACATCTTAACACCTCTCAACAGGGGATTTTCCCAGGCTCAGGCAGGCCTTCAAATGCTAATGAAGGTGGTCAGCTGAAACATTCACACCTAGCTCCAGCAGGGAAGAGCTCTTTGCCCCACCCCAGCCATTCCACAGATATATAAACCCATTGTCCTAATTCCATTATATACTAATCAAGGTGGTCAGTTGAAACATTCACACCTAGCCCCAGCAGACAAGAGTCCTTTGTCCCACCCTGGTCAGTCCACAGATATATAAACCCTTTTTCCTAGTTCCAACAGACCTCACTACCTCTGAGGATGCTTGCCATAGATGCAGGCGAAACGTCAGGAGAAATGCCTCTAGAACATGGCTCTATAGCCCGAAAAAGCCCACAAGAACCTAGTGATTCCAGCCATGAAAGCCTTCGACTAAGGCTTTCTGCCAAAACGGAACTGTAGAGGAGAGTCTACTGAACAAGCCAGTACATGCCGCATACCAGTACTGCCATCTGTTGAGGAGTTAAGAAGGTGGAGGCATTACTTTTCATTCAACCCTCATAGGATCTCAGCCATCGTCTTTTATAATTCGACGAAACTCGAGGCCAATGATCATCACATTCTATGGATGCTGCTGCTTCCTTAGCTGTCTCCTGTCCTTGTAAGCGCTTTACTTTCAAGCAAGTGTCCTTTCAAGAATTAGAGGTCGTCGCTTTCATTTGCAAATGGGAGCCAGGGCTTGGAATCCTCTGAGATTTATAGCATTCCGCTGCAAAAGCCTTCTTCATGTGTATATGCAAATGCTTCTCTGTGCTCTGATTAAGAACAAGGGACTGAAAGTACAGCCAAACGTTCAAGAGGGAGCGAGGAGGAGTGCCAGCCGCTGCCCAGACTCATAAACAACCAGATCCCCTTCACAGGAAAGTCACCAGGTTTACGGCACCAAGACTTCGCTGCCACCTTTTCTGATGGCCTCCAGCATTTCACTCAGGGAAACTGGGATGTATATGGGGGAGCAACATCTTTATTAATGACTTAGATGAAGGGCTAGAAGGCAGGATCATCAAGTTTGCAGACGACACTAAATTGGGAGGGAGAGCCAAGACTCCAGAGGACAGGAGCAGGATTCAAAACGATCTTGACAGATTAGAGAGATGATTGGCCAAAACGAACAAAATGAAGTTCAACAGGGACAAATGCAAGATACTCCACTTAGGCAGGAAAAACGAAATGCAAAGATATAGAATGGGGGACAATGCCTGGCTCGAGAGCAGGACGTGTGAAAAAGATCTTGGAGTCCTCGTGGACAACAAGTTAAACATGAGCCAACAATGTGATGTGGTGGCAAAAAAGCCAATGGGATTTTGGCATGCATCAATAGGAGCATAGTGTCTAGATCTAAGGAAGTAATGCTACCCCTCTATTCTGCTTTATATACACACACAAAACACATATACACAGACTGGGCCACAGCAACATGTGGCAGGGGATAGCTTGTGTGTGTGTGTATATACATATATATTAGGGCTGGGCGGTTTCCTTTCGTAATTTCGTAATTTGTTAAAAATTCGTTTTTTTTTTTTTTGGTTACGAAGCGATAACGAACCATTCAGGAGCATCTAAAAAACGAAACGAATTTTTCAATTCGTTTCGTAATTGCTTCGTATTTTTTTCGTATTCGTTTCGAAATCGTTTCGAAATCGTTTTGTTATTATTTCCGCATGTCTGGGGCAAGTTTTATAGCTGTTGTTTGTTTAATCAGTGAAAAAAAATTATAAATATCACACCAACAGTCAACAACAGAAGGAGAGGGAAGCTTCAGAAGTTCCCCCTGTCCCATTTGGAGGGTTTTTAGCGTATTGCACGGTCGCGTCCGCCATTAACGAATCGATTCGTATTCGTTTCGTATTCGTTTCGTATTGTTTCGTAATTTTACGAAATTTCGTAAATATCGAACTTTTTAAAATAAAAATTTCGGAATTCTTTTAAATATCGAAATGCAAAAAACCCCAAAAAACAAATCGAGTTTAGAAACATTTTTTTCTGTGGTTGCCCAGCCCTAATATATATGCCTATATGTATGAGTGTGCGTGTGTGTGTGTGTGTGTGTGTGTGTGTGTGTGTGTATGGAGCCCCCTGTGGTGCCAGTTCGAATCCGGGGAGCAGAATGAGCTCCCACTGTTAGCCCCAGCTTCTGCCAACCTAGCAGTTCGAAAACATGCAAATGTGAGTAGATCAATGGCGTGAAGGTAATGGGGCTCCATGCAGTCATGCCGGCCACATGACTTTGTAGAGGTGTCTATGGACAACACTGGCTCTTCAGCTTAGAAGTGGAGATGAGCACCAACCCCTGGAGTCGGACACAACTGGACTTAATGTCAGGGAAAAACCATATATATATATATATATATATATATATATATATATATATATAGGAGCCCTCTGTGGCGCAATGGGTTAAACAACTGAGTTGCTGAACTTGCTGACCGAAAGGTCGCCAGTTCAAAACCAGGGAGCAGGGTGAGCTCCCACTGTTAGCCCCAGCTTTCTGTCAACCTAGCAGTTCGAAAACATGCAAATGTGAGTAGATCAATGGCGTGAAGGTAATGGCGCTCCATGCCATTGTAGGTGTCTATGGACAAAGGTGGCTCTTCAGCTTAGAAGGGGAGATGAGCACCAACCCCTGGAGTCGGACACAACTGGACTTAATGTCAGGGAAAAACCATATATATATGTGTGTGTGTGTGTGTATGTATCTGTATATGTATATATGGAACCCCCTGTGGCGCAGTGGGTTAAACAACTGAGTTGCTGAACTTGCTGACTGAAAGTCACCAGTTCAAATCCAGGGAGCAGGGTGAGCTCCCACGGTTAGCCCCAGCTTTCTGTCAACCTAGCAGTTTGAGATATGTATATATAGTTTTGTGGGGTTTTTTTCTAATAGGGTTTCCTGGCAGTTGGGAAACCCATTTTTCAATCTGAGGAGGAATCGTTAGCAATCTTTTGTTCCATCGCTCAGTTTCACGGAGCAGGTCACATCTCTCCAAGGCCTGGGCAGCGGCTTCTGTCTCCGGCTCCCCTTCATCTTGTGCATATATGAAGGATTAAGGGATTAAAGCCCAGTCTGCCTCCGGTGGCCTGCAGCTCAGTCCTGGATTTATTCCCCACCTCGGCGGGCTGGCAGAGAACATTTTTCTTTCTCCCCCCTTGAAGGCCCGTAAGCTTCTTTCCCAGCAAGCGGGAGGATTGGCAGACTTAATTAACAATTCCCAGTCTCCACTGAAGTCACAACAGAGATGGGAAAAGGAGCCCTGTCAATGGGTTGCTGTGAGTTTTGCAGGTTATGGTGCCCCTCGTGGCACAGTGGGTTAAACTGCTGAGCTGCTGAACTTTCTGACCGAAAGGGTCGATATGGAGAGCAGGGTGAGTCCCACTGTTAGCCCCAGCTTCTGCCAATCTAGCAGTTCAAAAACTTGCAAATGTGAGTAGATCAATAGGGAAGGTAAGGGCGCTCCATGCAATCATGCCGGCCACATGACCTTGGAGGTGTCTATGGACAACGCCGATTCTTCGGCTTAGAAATGGAGATGAGCACCAATCCCCAGAGTCGGACACGACTGGACTTAATGTCAGGGGAAAGCCTTTACCTTTACCTTTACTACAACTCCCAAATGACAACATCAACCCCCCCCCCCCACCCACCCCACCAGTATTCAAATTTGGGCATATCATAACTCATAAACTCAAGGTCAATGTCCACCAAACCCTTCCAGTATTTTCTGTTGGTTATGGGAGTTCTGTGTGCCAAGTTTGGTTCAATTCCATCCTTGGTGGAGTTCAGAATGCTCCTTGATTGTAGGTGAACTATAAATCCCAGCCACTACAACTCCCAAATGACAACATCAACCTCCCCCAACCCCACCAGTATTCAAATTTGGGCATATCGGTTATTTGTGTCAAATTTGGTCCAGTAAATGAAAATAAATCCAACATATCAGATATTTGCATTACAATTCATAAATACATCCTGCGTATTTATTTACATCACGATTCATAACAGTAGCAAAATTACAGTTATGATGTTCCAGTAGCATTCTCTCCTAATGTTTTGCCTGCATCTGTGGCTGGCATCTTTAGAGGGTCATGCAAATTCCACACCAATGGAGTGAGGAAGGAACACTGGGATGTGGTACTCAATCGGCAATGTCATTGGAGGGAGGGCTATTGGTGTTTCCTGAGTGGTGGAAGCTAGGCAGGAGGTTGTCTGTGTATGAAGTGGAAATGCTACCACATACACACATACAGATTTTCACTTTTATTTAGTCTTATTGTGTGTGTGTGTGTGTGTGTGTGTGTGTGTGTGTGTGTGTGTGTATGCTACTTTCAACATCTGCCATCCAACCTGTATGTGTGTGTGTCATGCCAGACTCATCTGATCTCTTTTTTTGATAGAGTTACAAGCTGGGTAGATGCGGGGAATGCCGTGGATTTCAGTAAGGCCTTCGACAAGGTCCCCCATGACCTTCTGGCAAGGAAACTAGTCCAATGTGGGCTAGGCAAAACTATGGTGAGGTGGATCTGTAATTGGTTAAATGGACGAACCCAGAGGGTGATTCTCCCCAAGGCTTCCTCTTCATCCTGGAAAGAAGTGACGAGTGGAGTGCCATCAGCTGGGCTCCATCCTGGGCCCGTTCCCATTCAGGATCTTTATTAGAAGGCATGATCATCAAGTTTGGAGACGGGCCCAAATTGGGAGGGAGACCCAATACTCCAGAAGACAGGAGCAGAACTCAGAACGATCTTCACAGATTAGAGAGAAGATGGGCCAAAACTAACAAAATGAAGTTCAACAGTGACAAATGCAAGATACTCCACTTTGGCAGAAAAAAATAAATGCAAAGAGACCGAATGGGAGACGCATGGCTCGAGAGCAGTATGTGTGAAAAAGATCTTGGAGTCCTCATGGACAATAAGTTAAACATGAGCCAACAATGTGATGCGGCAGCAAAAAAGGCCAATGGGATTTTGGCTTCCATCAATAAGAGTCTAGTGTCTAGATCCAGGGAAGTCATGCTACCCCTCTATTCTGCCTTGGTTGGACCACACCTGGAATACTGTGTCCAATTCTGGACACCACAATAGAAGGGAGATGTTGACAAGCTGGAATGTGTCCAGAGGAGGGTGACTAAAATGATCAAGGGTCTGGAGAACAAGCTCTATGAGGAGCGGCTTAAGGAGCTGGGCATGTTTAGCCTGAAGAAGAGAAGGCTGAGAGGAGATATGATAGCCATGTATAAATATGTGAGAGGAAGGCACAGGGAGGAGGGAGCAAGCTTGTTTTCTGCTTCCTTGCAGACTAGGACGCGGAACAATGGCTTCAAACTACAAGAGAGGAGATTCTATCTGAACATGAGGAGGAACTTCTTGACTGTGAGAGCTGTTCAGCAGTGGAACTCTCATCCCTGGAGTGTGGCACCACAATTGAAGGGAGATATTGAAAAGCTGGAATGTGTCCAGAGGAGGGCGACTAAAATGATCAAGGATCTGGAGAACAAGCCCTATGAGGAGCAGCTTAAAGAGCTGGGCATGTCTAGCCTTCAGAAGGGAAGGCTGAGAGGAGACATGATGAGGACCGTGTATAAATATGTCAGAGGCAGTCATCGGGAGGAGGGAGCAAGCTTGTTTTCTGCTGCCCTGAAGACTAGGACACGGAACAATATAATAATAATAATAATAATAATAATAATAATAACAACAATAATAATAATTTATTTATACCCTGCTCCACCTCCCCCAAGGAGACTCGGTGCAGCTTACATGAGGTCATGCCCATCAGTACATTACACAAACAATATAATACGAGAACATAATAAAACCAAAAAATAAAATACATAAATGCAAAACAATAGAATCATAGAATCATAGAATCAAAGAGTTGGAAGAGACCTCATGGGCCATCCAGTCCAACCCCACTCTGCCAAGAAGCAGGAATATTGCATTCAAATCACCCCTGACAAATGGCCATCCAGCCTCTGCTTAAAAGCTTCCAAAGAAGGAGCCTCCACCACACTCCGGGGCAGAGAGTTCCACTGTTGAACGGCTCTCACAGTCAGGAAGTTCTTCCTAATGTTGCTAATAGAATAGCAAGACAACAATATAAAATCAGACATTAAAACACAAAAGATTTCTCTGGGCAGGGCCAAATTCAGGATAAAATTATAAAAAGATTAAAACACTGGGAGACAGGACAATGTCAAACATCGGAAGGTGGATCCGGTGATGAGGAAGGATTTAATTGCACAAACCATAAATAAAGTGCTACTGTGGTCATTTAGTGCAAAGTGCTAAATGACTTTAATGGCTTCAAACTACAAGAAAGGAGATTCCATCTGAACATTAGGAAGAACTTCCTGACAGTGAGAGCCGTTCAGCAGTGGAACTCTCTGCCCCGGAGTGTGGTAGAGGGTCCTTCTTTGGAGGTTTTTAAACAGTGGCTGGATGGCCATCTGTCGGGGGTGCTTTGAATGCAGAATGGGTGACGCCTGGCTCGAGAGCAGTACGTGTGAAAAAGATCTTGGAGTCCTCGTGGACAACAAGTTAAACATGAGCCAACAATGTGATGTGGCAGCAAAAAAAGCCAATGGGATTTTGGCCTGCATCAATAGGAGCCTAGTGTCTAGATCTAAGGAAGTAATGCTACCCCTCTATTCTGCTTTGGTTAGACCACGCCTGGAATATTGTGTCCAATTCTGGGCACCACAATTCAAGAGAGATATTGACAAGCTGGAATGTGTCCAGAGGAGGGCGACTAAAATGATCAAGGGTCTGGAGAACAAGCCCTATGAGGAACGGCTTAGGGAACTGGGCATGTTTAGCCTGAAGAAGAGAAGGCTGAGAGGAGATATGATAGCCATGTATAAATATGTGAGAGGAAGCCACAGGGAGGAGGGAGCAAGCTTGTTTTCTGCTTCCTTGGAGACTAGGACGCGGCACAATGGCTTCAAACTACAAGAGAGGAGATTCCATCTGAACATTAGGAAGAACTTCCTGACTGTGAGAGCCGTTCAGCAGTGGAACTCTCTGCCCCGGAGTGTGGTGGAGGCTCCTTCTTTGGAAGCTTTTAAGCAGAGGCGGGATGGCCATTTGTCAGGGGTGATTTGAATGCAATATTCCTGCTTCTTGGCAGGGGGTTGGACTGGATGGCCCATGAGGTCTCTTCCAACTCTTCGATTCTATGATTCTATGATTCTATGAATGCGATTTTCCTGCTTCTTGGCAGAAAGGGGTTGGACTGGATGGCTCATGAGGTCTCTTCCAGCTCTACGATTCTATATATATTCCATACTACAACTGCGAGGAGCTTTAAATTTGGGAGATAGCACATTGAGCTAGTGCTGTTCCAATGAACTTGTTCCTGATTGTCACCATTGTATTCACAAGCAAAGATGGGCAAAACCTATGGGTTTTTTCGAACTCTTCTTGCTTTCGTGATGTCTGGCGCTTCTCTCAGCCCATAAAACTGTCCTGGGAAAGTCTGTGTCAGCTTTTGTTATAAAGCAAGCCTCCTCTTTTATTCCTAGGTGGTAATCTAAATATTTTATATACACGCTACCTCTCCGCTAATGCAAGACATGGCAGAGAGCCACGTATTGCGGAGATGCCGCATCCATCTGCGTTGCCCAAGATGGCACTTTCCAAATGTGCTAGATTTGTGTGGTCCATCCAGCAGAGCCAAGGATAATTGCAATAATTTGGACTGGAGGATAAGTCCCACACATTTGGAAGGAAAACCAGGTTGGGATTAATAATACTACTACTAATAATAATAATAATAATAATAATAATAATAATCTATATAAATAAAAAAATGTAATGTTCATTTGTGGGATTAACAAAACTCAAAAACCACTAGACGAATTGACACCAAATTTGGACACAAGACACCTAACAACCCATTGTATGCCCTTCACTCAAAAAAAGTGATTTTGTCATTTGGGAGTTGTAGTTGCTGGGATCTATAGTTCACCTACAATCAAAGAGCATTCTGAATCCCACCAATGATGGAATTGAACCAAACCTGGCACACAGTTCTCCCATGACCAACAGAAAATACTGGAAGGGTTTGTTGGGCAGTGTCCTTTGGCTTTGGAGCTGTAGTTCACCTACATCCAGAGATCACTGTGGACACAAACAATGATGGATCTGGACCAAACTCTACACAAATACTCAATATGCCCAAATGTGAACACTGGTTGTGTTTGGGGAAAATAGAATCTTGACATTTGGGAGTTGTAGTTGCTGGGATTTATAGTTCACCTACAATCACAGAGCATTCTGAACCCCACCAATGATAGAAATGGGCCAAACCTCCCACACAGAACCCCCATGTGGGCCACAGCAACTCGTGGCAGGGGACTAGTAGGCTAGTAATAATAATAATAATATTCACCGATACATCATACAGTCCTAGACACTTGGGAAGTGTCCGACATGTGATCCAATTCAACAGCCAGCAGATTGATCTTGTCTGCTGTGGGCTCATCTTGTTGTGTTTCTAATAATAATAATAATAATAATAATAATAATAACAATAATTATTATAATAACAATAATAATAAGTTTGGCACATTGGGTGCAGTGCCTAAAGACCTTGCCCTGCACTTAAAAACAATCAGTGCTGACAAAATTACCAGCTGTCAGCTGCGAAAGGCCACCCAACCTGGATGTGCACACATTATTTGCTGATATATGATGATGATAATAATGATGATGATGATCCCAAATGTAGATTCTGCATAGATCACATCCTCAGCTGCTGCAAGAAGATTGTGCAGAGAGACTACAAACAGAGGCACAACACCGCTGCTCAGATCATTAATTGGAACTTGTGCCACAAATACCATTTGCCTGCGACAAAGAACTGAACTGGTAGGATCACAAGCCAGAAAAAGTTACAGAGAATGAACACGTCAAACTCCTCTGGGACTTCTGGATTCAGACAGACAGAGTTTTGGAGCATAATATGCCTGACCTCACGATCGTGTTAAAAAACAAAGTATGGATCGTCAATGTTGCAATCCCAGGTGACAGCAGGATTGGAGAGGCAACCAGAAAAGCTGACACGATATGAGGATTTAAAGATCAAACTGCAAAGACTCTGGCACAAACCAGTCAAGGTGGTCCCAGTGGTGATCGGCACACTGGGTGCATTGCCTAAAGACCTTTGCCTGTACTTAAACACAATCGGCGCTGACAAAATTACCACCTGCCAGGTACAGAAGGTCACTTTACTGGGATCTGCATGCATTATTCGCCAATACATTACACAGTCCTAGACACTTGGGAAGGGTCCGACTTGTGATCCAATGTAACAGCCAGCAGAGTGATCTTGTCTGCTGTGGATTCATCTTGTTGTGTTTCAAATAATAATAATAATAAAAACTGCAAAGACTTTGGCACAAGCCAGTAAAGGTGGTCCCAGTGGTGATCGGCACACTGGGTGCAGTGCCTAAAGACCTTGGCCTGCACTTAAACACAATCGGCGCTGACAAAGTTACCATCTGCCAGCTGCAAAAGGTCACCTTACTGGGATATGCATGCATTATTCGCCGATACATCACACAGGCCTAGACACTTGGGAAGGGTCCGACTTGTGATCCAATTCAACAACCAGCAGAGTGTCTGCTGTGGACTCATCTTGTGGTGTTTCTAATAATAATAATAATAATAATAATAATAATAATAACAACAACAACAACAACAACAACAAAGGCTTTAATGGCCAGATCACTGGGTTGTTGTAGGTTTTTTCGGGCTATACGGCCATGTTGTAGAGGCATTCTCTCCTGACGTTTCGCCTGCATCTATGGCAAGCATCCTTAGAGGTAGTGAGGACGCTTGCCATAGATGCAGGCGAAATGTCAGGAGAGAATGTCTCTAGAACATGGCCGTATAGCCCAAAGAAACCTACAACAACCCAATAATAATAATAATAATAATAATAATAATAATAATAATAATTCCTCCACCTCCTCCTCCTCCTCCTCCACTTCTTCTTCTTCTTCTTAGAGCCCCTGCTGGCACAGTGGATTAAACCGCTGTCTGCTGAACTTGCTGACCAAAAGGTTGGTGGTTTGAATCCGGGGAGGAGGGATTCAATGTGAGTAGATCAATAGGTACTGCTTTGGAAGATAACAGCATTACATTTATTTATTTATTTATTGTGTCAGAAGCAAATTGAGGGTACACCTAAAATGCATTTAAAACACAAAGTTTTAAAAAATTGACATTATGCTAAATGTCCTTTGACCAGAGAAGCTGACTACTTGGAGTGACTCAGCTGTCGCTGTGAAAAGGTCCTCCTGCTCCCTGCTTGAGCGGTGATTGCACTATCATCAGCATAGATGAAACTATCTGTCCCTTCTAGCGGTGGCTGATCGTTTGTGTAAATGTTAAACATCGATGGAGCAAGTACGCTCCCCTGAGGCAGGCTGTTCTTCTGTTTCCGCCATCTGCTTCTCTGGCCCTGGAACTCAACAAAAAAGCTCCTGTTTTGTAGCAGATTTCCTACAAAGCCGGTGAGGTGGTAGTCCTTTGTGATATTATAAATTTTTCTCAGTGGCAGCGTATTTAAACTATAAGGTAAGGGTAAAGGTAAAGGTAAAGGTAAAGGTTTTCCCCTGACATAAAGTCCAGTCGTGTCCGACTCTGGGGGTTGGTGCTCATCTCCATTTCTAAGCCGAAGAGTCGGCGTTGTCCATAGACATCTCCCAGATCATGTGGCCAGCATGACTGCATGGAGTGCCATTACCTTCCTGCCGGAGCGGTACCTATTGATCTACTCACATTTGCATGTTTTCGAACCGCTAGGTTGGCAGAAGCTGGGGCTGACAGCAGAAGCTCACACCACTCTCCAGATTCAAACCTGTGACCTTTCGGTCAACAATCTTAGCATTTAAATTGTATTAAAGATAAAAGGGGCCAGTGTCTCCTTGTTTAGTAGGATATCCAAATATTGGTGGGATATTTGCACTGTCTGCCCCTAGTTTGTTATATACTGCATCTCATGGTGGTGAATTTTTCATGATTTGGTGTTGGGCTGCAAATCTGGTGAGAGGGAACAACCATCAAGGGATGACCCATTTAAGTGACCCATTTAAGGTGGAATCGGGTGTCAAACAGGGATGTGTCATTGCCCCAACTTTATTCTCCATCTTCATCGCTATGATACTTCACCTTGTTGATGGGAAGCTCCCACCGGAGTGGAAATCATCTATCGGACAGATGGCAAGCTATTCAATCTCAGCAGACTGAAAGCCAAAACCAAGGTTACAACAACATCTGTTATAGAACTCCAGTATGCTGATGACAATGTCGTCTGTGCGCATTCAGAAGAAGATCTACAAGCCACTCTAAACACCTTTGCAGAAGCATATGAGAAGCTCAGCCTGTCATTGAACATTGAAAAAACCAAGGTGCTTTTCCAGCAGTCGCCAGCCATCCCCTCCCCAATGCCAGGGATACAGCTTAATGGTGTAACATTAGAAAATGTTGATCATTTCCGCTACCTTGGGAGCCACCTCTCCACCAAAGTCAACATCGACACCGAAATACAACACCGCCTGAGCTCTGCAAGCGCAGCATTTTTCCGAATGAAGCAGAGAGTGTTTGAGGACCGGGACATCTGTAGGGATACCAAGGTGCTTGTTTATAAAGCTATTGTCCTCCCAACCCTGCTCTATGCCTGCGAAACGTGGACTGTCTACAGACGTCACATGCAACTCCTGGAACGATTCCATCAGCGCTGCCTCCGGAGAATCCTGCAAATCTCCTGGGAAGATAGGCGGACAAACGTCAGTGTTCTGGAAGAAGCAAAGACCACCAGCATTGAAGCGATGGTCCTCCGCCACCAACTCCGCTGGACCGGCCATGTTGTCCGGATGCCCGACCAGTTGCTTTACTCCAAACTCAAGAACGGAAAACGGAACGTTGGTGGGCAGGAAAAGAGATTTAAAGACGGGCTCAAAGCCAACCTTAAAAACTCTGGCATAGACACTGAGAACTGGGTAGGCCTGGCCCTTGAGTGCTCCAGCTGGAGGTCAGCTGTGACCAGCAGTGCTGCAGAATTTGAGGAGGCACGAATGGAGGGCGAAAGGGAGAAGCGTGCCAAGAGGAAGGCGCGTCAAGCTAACCCTGACCGGGACCGCCTTCCACCTGGAAACCAATGCCTTCACTGCGGAAGAAGATGCAGAGCAAGAATAGGGCTCCACAGCCACATACAGACCCACAAGAATGTTGGAAGACAATCATCCTCGGAAAACGAGGGATCGCCTAAGTAAGAAAGACTGCTCCTACCATTCATGTTTCTCTCTCCCCTTTAATTCTGTTTTAACCTCTTTAGATAATACATTAAAGGGGCACAGGTTACATAGCTGCTTTGCAAAGTACACAAAATCTCCGTGGGCCGCAGGGAAGGAATGCCAAGCTCATAAAAAAGGGATTTCTGCAAATCTTGCAGATTTGAAGCCAAATATGCAACATGCAGCCAACCTGCGGGAAGAAATCAAAATATATCTCGAAGGCTTGGAGGGGGATATGGTGTTTGTCTTGCCTTCATGTCCTGGCTGGGATGCTCTCAGAAACTGCTATTCTTACTTATAGTCTTCTGCATTAAAACTACAAGAAGGGAGATTCCATCTGAACATTAGGAAGAACTTCCTGACTGTGAGAACTGTTCAGCAGTGGAACTCTCTGCCCCGGAGTGTGGTGGAGGCTCCTTCTTTGCAGGCTTTTAAACAGAGGCTGGATGGCCATCTGTCAGGGGTGATTTGAATGCAATATTCCTGCTTCTTGGCAGAATGGGGTTGGACTGGATTGCCCATGAGGTCTCTTCCAACTCTTTGATTCTATGATTCTATGATAATAATAATAATTGTTATTATTATTTTTGTGTCAAGAGCGACTTGAGAAACTGCAAGTCGCTTGTAGTGTGAGAGAATTGGGCGTCTGCAAGCACGTTGCCCAGAGGTTGTCTGAATATTTTACCATAATGTGGGAGGCTTGTCTCATGTCCATGCATGAGAAGCTGGAGCTAACAGACATGAGCTCACCCCGCTTCCCGGATTCAAACCGCTGACCTTTGGGTCTGCATTCCTGCCAGCGCAATTATTTAACCCATTGTGCCACCTTGGGCTCCAATAATAATAATAATAATAATAATAATAATAGTTATTACTATTATTTTATTTATCGTATCATCAGCAACCAGACAATTGTATTACATTTTTAACAAATTTTTAACAAGCAGACAAAAACAGTTTGCAAGCTTGGTAGTTGATTAAATGTCCTTTGACCAGTATCTGGCCACTTGGAGTGCCTCTGGTGTTGCCGCAAGAAGGTCCTCCATTGTGCATGTGGCAGGGCTCAGGTTGCATTGCAGCAGGTGGTCCGTAGTTTGCTCTTCTCCACACTCGCATGTCGTGGATTCCACTTTGTAGCCCCATTTCTGAAGGTTGGCTCTGCATCTCGTGGTGCCAGAGCGCAGTCTGTTCAGCGCCTTCCAAGTTTTCTGGAGGGAAAACAGCGCCTTCACCCAGTTTTCTGGAGGGAGTCTCTCATTCGGTATCAGTTTCCAGGTTTGAGCCTGCCACTTTTGGACTCTCGCTTGCTGAGGTGTTCCAGCGAGTGTCTCTGTAGATCTTAGAAAACTATTTCTTGATTTAAGTCGTTGATGTACTGGTTGATACCCAAACAAGGGATGAGCTGGAGATGTCACTGCCTTGGTCCTTTCAATTATTGGCTGCTACTTCCCGGCGGATGTCAGGTGGTGCAATACAGGCTCTCCGGGATGGGCCTTGGGGGCACGGTTTTGTCGTGGCTCCAGTCCTTCCTGAAGGGACGAACTCAGATGGTGAAGCTGGGAGACGCCTGCTCGGACCCCTGGCCTTTGACCTGTGGGGTCCCGCAAGGCTCTGTTCTGTCTCCCATGCTTTTTAACATCTACATGAAACCGCTGGGAGAGGTCATCCGGAGTTTTGGAGTTGGGTGCCATCTCTACGCGGATGACACACAACTCTACTACTCTTTTCCACCTAATTCCAAGGAGGCTTCTCAGGTGCTAGACGAGTGCCTGGCCGCTGTGTCGATCTGGATGAGGAAGAACAAGCTGAAGATCAATCCCGACAAGACAGAGGTCCTCCTGGTCGATCGTAAACCGGATCGGGGTATAGGGTGGTCACCTGTGTTGGACGGGGTTACACTCCCCCTGAAGCCACAGGTCCGCAGTTTGGGCGTCCTCTTGGATTCTTCGCTTACACTTGAGGCTCAGGTGTCGGCGGTATCCGGGAGGGCCTTTGCGCAACTGAGACTTGCGTGCCAACTGCGACCATACCTCGTGAAGGCTGATCTGGCCGGGGTGGTCCATGCCTTGGTCACCTCTAGAATGGATTACTGCAATGCGCTCTACGTGGGGCTGCCCTTGAAGACGGCTCGGAAACTTCAATTGGTCCAGCGGGCAGCAGCCAGGATGCTAACCGGGGCTCATTATCAAGAGAGGTCTACCCCTCTGTTCAAGGAGCTCCACTGGCTGCCATTTATTTTCCGAGCCCAATTCAAGGTGCAGGTGCTTACCTACAAAGCCCTAAACGGTTTGGGACCACCCTACCTGCGTGACCGCATCACCATCTACGAACCCACACGCTCGCTTCGGTCATCTGGAGAGGCCCTGCTCGTGATCCCACCCACGTCGCAAGCGCGCTTGGTGGGAACACGGGACAGGGCCTTTTCTGTGGCGGCCCCCCGACTTTGGAACGCCCTCCCAAAAGATCTCAGACAGGCCCCCACTCTAGCCGTTTTCAGAAGGAATTTAAAAACTTGGCTGTTCCGTTGTGCCTTCTCAGACTAGGAATCCCCACCCCAAGTCCTAGTAGCACCTTAGCATAACTAATTGTTGCTGCACACTGCACTTTTAATCCCACGTGCCTCCTACCATTTCAGCACTTTTAACCCTTGTACCCCAGTGCGCCGGCCGAACCAGTTTTAATAATGTCTTGATGTACTGCTATTGTTGTTATTTTGCTTATTGTTTGATTTGCTTAGTTATTGTGGTGTTATGCTATTTTGTTTATTGCTGATTTGCTTGCTATTGTGATGTTATGCTCTTTATTGTATTGTTGTTTTGAGGCTTCGGCCTGTGTAAACCGCATCGAGTCCTTCGGGAGATGCTAGCGGGGTACAAATAAAGTTAATAATAATAATAATAATAATAAGCAGTGTAATTTCTCCAGTGGTGTAGGGCGCAGACACCCCGTGATAATGCGGCATGTCTCATTAAGAGCAACATCTACTGTTTTAGCGTGGTGAGATGTGTTCCACACTGGGCATACGTACTCAGCAGCAGAGTAGCATAGCGCAAGGGCAGATGCCGTCACTGTGTCTGGTTGTGATCCCCAAGTTGTGCCAGTCAGCTTTTGTATGATATTGTTTTTAGCACCCACTTTTTGCTTGATATTCAGGCAGTGCTTCTTGTAGGTCAGAGCACTGTCCAGAGTGACTCCTAGGCAGAGGCGGCCCTAGGTAATTTTCAACGGTAAGCAAACAGTATTTTGCCCCCCCCCCCCCAACCAATCACTGATATATATTTTCCATTCATCTTGGGAGTCCTGTGTGCCATATTTGGTTCAATTCCATCATTGGTGGAGTTCAGAATGCTCTTCGATTGTAGGTGAACTATACATCCCAGTAACTACAACTCGCATATGTCAAGGTCTATTTTCCCCCAAGAGTGCCTCAAGAGCACCCCTGGGCAAAATCAACTATGCTTACTTTGCGTAAGGATTGAGCCGCCCCTGCTCCCAGGTATTTGGGTGCACTGCAATGCTCCAGTGGGATTCCTTCCCAGGTAATCCTCAGAGCTCGGGTTGCTTCTGTTCTTAAGGTGAAAGGCACAATCACAATATGTTTGTGAAGGAAACAGCCTTTTCCTTCACAAACTTCCTGACTGTGAGAGCCGTTCAGCAGTGGAACTCTCTGCCCCGGAGTGTGGTGGAGGCTCCTTCTAGGGAAGCTTTTAAACAGAGGCTGGATGGCCATCTGTTAGGGATGATTTGAATGCAATATTCCTGCTTCTTGGCAGAATGGGGTTGGACTGGATGACCCATGAGGTCTCTTTCAACTCTTTGATTCTATGATTCTGCTCAGGAGATAATATTTCTGCATAGAAACGTTGTTTTCTTTGTATTGTCGAAGGCTTTCATGGCCGGAATCACTGGGTTGTTGTAGGTTTTCCAGGCTATATGGCCATGTTCTAGAGGCATTTTCTCCTGACGTTTCGCCTGCATCTATGGCAAGCATCCTCAGAGGTAGCACTACCTTTGAGGATGCTTGCCATAGATGCAGGTGAAACATCAGGAGAAAATGCCTCTAGAACATGGCCACATAGCCCAGAAAACCTACAACAACCCATTGTTTTCTTTGCAAATTTTTGCACAGAAACCCGTCTCCGGATACAACGGTTCGCATTAGTCTAGAGTTATTCTCGCCAGGTTTGCTCAAGATTCAAAGGGCATGTTTTTCTCGCCCTTTCCAATTTTTTTCAAATATTCTTTTCATCCCAAAAGAGCAGAGTGTAACATCCTTGAACGAGTAAAGCCTGTTATTCATGCATTTAATGAGGGATCTTGCTTCCCGGCCTTCGCCGCTGTAAATCTCACCTACGCAGACAAAAGAGAGGAACCGAAAAAGTGTCCTTATTGCTGAAGGTAAAAAGGAGATTTAGAATAGCAGAACAGCATGGCTGGCAGAACAATATGTAATATAGTATTTTTTTTTTACCCCCGTGTTTTTTTTTCCTGTGCCGAAGATTGTCTCCTTAGAGGGAGCCTGGAATATATTGCTACCTTTTTGGAGAAGCGTATCTGTTGTTCTCTCCTCTTTGCAATCGTGCCCTTTGGCAGCGGGATGCCAAGGAACAAGAGGAGAAGAATCGCCGCAATATTGAAAACCTGGTTGCACGATCAGATCCAGGCTTCAAAGAGGAACCTTGCATGCAAACGGAGTCGTGGGGGGAATGGCATTGTCAGGCCGTACCCGTTGGCCAGTGTTATTTTCAAGCAATTGCTTCTCCGGATGCCATGCCAAAACACAGAAGCAGGAGGAAAGGAATCTAAGTACATCCAGCGGTGGAAGGACACCGCTGAGAAAAAAGGCATCTTCACTGCGGTGAGAGGATCTGAAAGGATAGCATCAAAGGAAATTGCTGGCGATATGTTGGCCCACAAGTGGAGGAAAAACAGAGCGAATCAGCTCTCCTCTCCTTCTTTGTTCCACCAACACATTCATAGCTTTGAGATGCAATTCATTGGAACTTGTGTGGGCCAGAGTGAAAAGAGAGGGGGCCAGGGATGTGCCGTCGTGCCTGGGGTCTATACATCTTAATGAAAGAAACATGGATGTGACATCTCTCCCCCAGGGGATTGCTTCTCGCCCACCTTTAGAAAACTGGAACTCCCAAGGACCAAGACACAACAGATAACTCGAAATGGTCTTTATTGTTCATAGAATCATAGAATGAAAGAGTTGGAAGAGACCTCCTGGGCCATCCAGTCCAACCCCCTGCCAAGAAGCAGGAATATTGCATTCAAATCACCCCTGACAGATGGCCATCCAGCCTCTGTTTAAACTCTTCCAAAGAAGGAGCCTCTACCACACTCCGGGGCAGAGAGTTCCACTGCTGAACGGCTCTCACAGTCAGGAAGTTCTTCCTCATGTTCATAGAATCATAGAATGAAAGAGTTGGAAGAGACCTCCTGGGCCATCCAGTCCAACCCCCTGCCAAGAAGCAGGAATATTGCATTCAAATCACCCCTGACAGATGGCCATCCAGCCTCTGCTTAAAAGCTTCCAAAGGAGGAGCCTCCACCACACTCCGGGGCAGAGAGTTCCACTGCTGAACGGCTCTCACAGTCAGGAAGTTCTTCCTAATGTTCAGATGGAATCTCCTCTCTTGTAGTTTGAAGCCATTGTTCCGCGTCCTAGTCTCCAAGGAAGCAGAAAACAAGCTTGCTCCCTCCTCCCTGTGGCTTCCTCTCACATATTTATACATGGCTATCATATCTCCTCTCAGCCTTCTCTTCTTCAGACTAAACATGCCCAGTTCCCTAAGCCGCTCCTCATAGGGCTTGTTCTCCAGACCCTTGATCATTTTAGTCGCCCTCCTCTGGACACATTCCAGCTTGTCAATATCTCTCTTGAATTGTGGTGCCCAGAACTGGACACAATATTCCAGGTGTGGTCTAACCAAAGCGGAATAGAGCATGGGGAGCATGACTTCCCTGGACCTAGACACTATGCTCCTATTGATGCAGGCCAAAATCCCATTGGCTTTTTTTGCCGCCACATCACATTGTTGGCTCATGTTTAACTTGTTGTCCACGAGGACTCCAAGATCTTTTTCACACGTACTGCTCTCGAGCCAGGCGTCCCCCATTCTGTATCTTTGCATTTCATTTTTTCTGCCAAAGTGGAGTATCTTGCATTTGTCACTGTTGAACTTCATTTTGTTAGTTTTGGCCATTAGTCTCTCTAATCTGTCAAGATCGTTTTGAATTCTGCTCCTGTCCTCTGGACTATTGGCTATCCCTCCCAGTTTGGTGTCGTCTGCAAACTTGATGATCATGCCTTCTAGCCCTTCATCTAAGTCATCAATAAAGATGTTGAACAGGACCGGGCCCAGGACGGAACCCTGCGGCACTCCACTTGTCACTTCTTTCCAAGATGAAGAGGAAGCATTAGTGAGCATTCTCTGTGTTCGTCCACTTAACCAATTCCAGATCCACCTCACCATAGTTTTGCCTAGCCCACATTGGACTAGTTTCCTTGCCAGAAGGTCATGGGGGACCTTGTCAAAGAAGGCCTTACTGAAATCCAGGTACGCTACATCCACAATGAGTTATCTTTCTTAGACATAAACTTGATGTTTCAACAGGGATAAAGAAAATATACGTTACAGCAGTGGTTCTCAACCTGGGGGTCGCGACCCCCAGGGGGGTCATTGAGCCATTTTCGGGGGGTCGTGAAGCTGCCTTAGTTGGCCCCGTCCCTGCCAAAATGGCAGCTGACCCTTGCCATTTGGGCAAGAGAGGGCTGCCCGGCCCCTGTGCCTTTCCGAGTTCGGAAGGGCACTGGGCCAAGCGGAAGCCTTGCCATTTGGGCAGCCTTTCTGCCTGGCCCTGTGCACCCTTCTGAGCTCTTTGATGGCAGGGGAGCTATACATCCCAGTAGCTCCCAAATGCCAAGGTCTATTTTCCCCCAAACCTCTCCAGTATTTTCTGCTGGTAATGGAAGTTCTGTATGCCAAGTTTGGTTCAATTCCATTGTTGTTGGAGTTCAGAATGCTCTTTGATGGTAGGGAAACTATATAGCCCAGCAACTGCAATTCCCAAATGTCAAAATCTGTTTTTCCCAACCTCCACCAGCATTCAAATTTGGGCATATTGAGTATTTGTGCCAAGTTGGGACCAAATGTACAGTCGTTTGGGTTCACAGCGCTCTCCATATGTAGATGAACTTGTTGTTGTTGTTCATTCGTTCAGTCGTCTCTGACTCTTCGTGACCTCATGGACCAGCCCACACCAGAGCTCCCTGTCAGCCGTCACCACCCCCAGCTCCTTCAAGGTCAGTCCAGTCACTTCAAGGATGCCATCCATTCATCTTGCCCTTGGTCGGCCCCTCTTCCTTTTACCTTCTACTTTCCCCAGCATAATTGTCTTCTCTAGGCTTTGCTGTCTCCTCATGATGCGGCCAAAGGACTACAACTTTGTCTCTAGTCTCCTTCCCTCCAATGAGCAGTCGGGCTTTATTTCCTGGAGGATGGACTGGTTGGATCTTCTCTCAGTCCAAGGCACTCTCAGAACTTTCCTCCAACACCACAGTTCAAAAGCATCTCTCTTCCTTCGCTCAGCCTTCCCGAAGGTCCAGCTCTCACATCCGTAGGTGACTACAGGGAATACCATGGCTTTGACTAGGCAATGGATCTTGGTTGCCAGTCTGATGTCTCTACTCTTTACTATTTTATCGAGACTGGACATTGCTCTCCTCCCAAGAAGGAAGCGTCTCCTGATTTCCTGGCCACAGTCTGCATCTGCAGTCATCTTTGCACCTAGAAATACAAAGTCTGTCACGGCCTCCACATTTTCTCCCTCTATTTTCCAGTTGTCAATCATTCTTGTTGCCATGATCTTGGTTTTTTTGATGTTTAGCTGCAACCCGGCTTTTGCGCTTTCTTCTTTCACCTTGATTAGAAGGCTCCTCAGCTCCTCCTCGCTTTCGGCCATCAGAGTGGTGTCATCTGCATATCTGAGGTTGTTAATGTTTCTTCCAGCCATTTTCACCCCAGCTTTGCATTCATCCAGCCCCGCACATCGCATGATGTGTTCTGCATACAAGTTAAAAAGGTTGGGTGAGAGTATGCAGCCTTGCCGGACGCCTTTCCCAATCTTGAACCAGTCTGTTGTTCCGTGGTCAGTTCTGACTGTTGCTCCTTGGTCCTTGTACAGATTCCTCAGGAGAGAGGGAAGGGGGCTTGGGATGCCCATCCCACCAAGAACTTGCCACAATTTATTATGATCCACACAGTCAAAGGCTTTAGAATAGTCAATGAAGCAGAAGTAGATGTTTTCCTGAAACTCCCTGCCTTTCTCCATTATCCAGCATCCGGATATTGGCCATCTGGTCTCTCGTTCCTCTGCCTTTTCTAAACCCAGCTTGAACGTCTGGCAACTCTTGCTCCATGTATTGCTGGAGTCTTCCTTGCAGGATCTTGAGCATTACCTTACTGGCATGAGAAATAAGGGCCACTGTACGGAAGTTGGAGCAGTCTTTTGCATTTCCCTTTTTTGGTATGGGGATATAAGTTGATTTTTTCCAGTCTGATGGCCATTCTTGTGTTTTCCATATTTGCTGGCATATGGCATGCATCACCTTGACAGCATCATATTTTAAGATTTTAGATGAACTACATCCCTGTAAATCATTGTCAATTCCTCCCAGCCCCCTCCAGTATTTACTGTTGGTCATTGGGCTTCTTTGTGCTAAGTTTGTTCCAGGTCTATAATTGTACTGATGTTTAATGATTTATGTTACCATTGTTTTTAATTGCCCTATACTTGTTTCATGATATTTTGTATCAATGTTGTTCACCGCTTTGAGTCGCCTGAGGGCTGAGAAAAGCGGTATATAAATAAAGTAAATAAATAAAATAATAAATAAATATAATTTGTGGTCTGTGGAACTCAGAGGTGAATTGGTTGAAGGTACTGCAAATCCCATCATCCGTTGTCCATACTGTTTTGTGATCAGTCACTATGCTTTAACTATGCTCAGTTTATAACAATGGAAATATGAAAATACTTCCTGCATATCAGATATTTCCATCATGCTTCATAAGAGTAGCAAAATTACTATTATGAAGTAGAAACGAAAATATGGTTGGGGGTCACCACAACATGAGGAACTTTATTTAGGGGTCACAGCATTAGAAAGGTTGAGATTCACTGCGTTACAGTCTCTGAAACCTTGGGTCCAAGGAGTTTTGCAGCTGAGAAGCTTTCCAAGTTCCCTCTTTTCTCAATGCCTGACCAATCCACAACCCCAGTCCAAATGGCCTATATTTGGAGACACAAAGTCTTCCTCTGGTGCCAAAGGACTGGTTTGAAGGCGCTTGAGACTCCTCAACGTCGCCCAGGAAGATCTGTCGACAGCACTACTACTACTACTACTACTACTCCTACTACTCCTATGACGTACTATTATTCATATTCTTATTCTTGCCTGCCTGTCCTTGTGGCTCAAAGTGGGTCACAACACAGTCAAAACACAGAAACATTATAAAATTGTATTGTCAAAGGCATTCATAGTGGGAATCATTGGGTTGCTGTGAGTTCTTCAGGCTGTATGGCCATGTTCCAGTAAAATTCTCTCCTAATGTTTTGCCTGCATTTGTGGCTACTGGCATCTTCAGAGGTTCTGTTGGCAGTGAGGCAAGTGAAGTGTATATATACATGTGGAATAATGTCCAGAGTTGGAGAAAGAACTCTTGTCTGTATAAGGAAACATGAATGTTGCACTTAGCAAGCTTGAATTAGCATTTGAGTAGCCATGCAGTTTGCATAGTCAGTCAGTGAGGGTATCTGCATAGAGGTAACCTGGTCTTTGTTGCCCGGAGGCATTCTCTGTTTGGGAAGTATCAACTGGCTCTTGATTCCATTTTTTCTGAAGTAAATAGAATCACGGAGTCCTAGAGTTGGAAGGGGTAATAATAATAATAATAATAATAATAATAATAATAATAATAGTAACAACTCAGCAGGAAGTTACAAGCTGGAATGTGTCCAGAGGAGGGAGACTAAAATGATCAAGGGTCTGGAGAACAAGCCCTATGAGGAGCGTCTTAAGGAGCTGGGCATGTTTAGCCTGAAGAAGAGAAGGCTGAGAGGAGATATGATGAGGGCCATGTATAAATATGTGAGAGGCAGTCACAGAGAGGAGGGAGCAAGCTTGTTTTCTGCTGCCCTGGAGACTAGGACGCAATGGAACAATGGCTTCAAACTACAAGAGAGGAGATTCCATCTGAACATGAGGAAAAACTTCCTGACTGTGTGAGCCGTTCAGCAGTGGAACTCTCTGCCTCGGAGTGTGGTGGAGGCTCCTTCATTGGAAGCTTTTAAACAGAGGCTGGATGGCCATCTGTCAGGGGTGATTTGAATGCAATATTCCTGCTTCTTGGCAGAATGGGGTTGGACTGCATGGCCCATAAGGTCTCTTCCAACTCTTTGATTCTATGATGATAATAATAATAATAATAATTATTATTATTGTGTCAAGAGTGTGAGAGAATTGGGCATCTGCAAGGATGTTGCGCACAGGTTGCCTGAATATTTTACCATACTGTGGGAGGCTTCTCTCGTGTCCATGCATGAGAAGCTGGAGCTGACAGGCATGAGCTCATCCCGCTTCCCGGATTCAAACCGCCAACCTTTAGGTCTGCAGTCCTGCCGGCACAATTATTTAACCCATTGTGCCGCCTTGGACTCCAATAATAATAATAATAATAATAATAATAATAATAATAATAATTTTATTTATCGTGTCATCAGCAACCAGACATTTGTATTACATTTTTAACAAAAACAAACAAACAAACAGACAAAACACACAGTTTGCAAGCTTGGTAGTTGATTAAATGTCCTTTGACCAGTATCTGGCCACTTGGAGTGCCTCTGGTGTTGCTTCAAGGTCCTCCATGGTGCATGTGGCAGGGCTCAGGTTGCATTGCAGCAGGTGGTCAGTGGTTTGCTCTTCTCCACACTCGCATGTCATGGATTCCACCTTGTGGCCCCATTTCTTAAGGTTGGCTCCGCATCATTAAGGGATGGGCTGGAGATGTCACTGCCCTGGTCCTTTCACTATTGGCTGCTACTTCCCTGCAGATGTAAGGTGGTGCAATACCGGTTAGACAGTGTAATTTCTCCAGTGGTGTAGGGCGCAGACACCCTGTGATAATGCGGCATGTCTCATTAAGAGCCACATCCACTGTTTTAGTGTGGTGAGATATGTTCCACACTGGGCATGCGTACTCAGCAGCAGAGTAGCATAGCGCAAGGGCAGATGTCTTCACTGTGTCTGGTTGTGATCCCCAGGTTGTGCCAACCAGCTTTCGTATAATATTGTTTCTAGCACCCACTTTTTGCTTGATGTTCAGGCAGTGCTTCTTATAGGTCAGAGCACAGTCCAGAGTAACTCCCAGGTATTTGGGTGCGCTGCAATGCTCCAGTGGGATTCCTTCCCAGGTCATACTCAGAGCTCGGGATACTTCTTTCTTAAGGTGAAAAACACATGTCTGTGTTTTAGATGGGTTAGGGATTGGCTGGTTTTCCCTGTAATAGGCAGTAAGAGCACCTAGAGCTTCGGAGAGCTTCTGTTCAACCATCTCAAAGCTCCCTGCTTGAGCGGTAATGGCATGATCATCAGCATAGATGAAGCTCTCTGTCCCTTCTGGCAGCAGCTGGCCATTTGTGTAGATGTTGAACATGGATGGGGCAAGCACGCTCCCCTGAGGCAGGCCGTTCTTCTGTTTCCGCCATCTGCTTCTCTGGCCCTGGAACTCAACAAAGAAGCTCCTGTTTTGTAGCAGGTTTCCTATGAGGCGGGTGAGGTGGTCGTCCTTTGTGATATTGTACATTTTTCTCAGGAGGAGGCGGTGGTTCACAGTATCATAAGCCGCTGACAGGTCTATGAAGACAGCTCCTGTGATCTGCTGCCTTTCAAAGCCATCTTCTATGTGCTGAGTCAGGTTCAGCACTTGCCATGTGCAGCTTTTGCCTTTCCTGAAGCCAGCTTGCTGTGGAATCAGACATGGATCTATTTTTTCCCCCATAATTCTATGCAAAATATAATAATAATAATAATAATAATAATAATAATAATAATAATAATAATAATACACTCCCCTAACAGAAGAGAAAGCAGTGCAGGGAGTCAGTTTCTGCTGCAGGAAAAACAGGGATCTGATCCTTGACATTGTTCTTAAGGAAAGAGGATGCATTTTGGAAGTTTTGGAAGTTTTGGAACTGTGTGTTGGCAGGTTGCAGGGGAAGCAGGATCTGGCTGTATTCTCCAGGAGATGGTGGATGGAAAAATGGTGATGCATGCATGAGGATGAATGAATGTGTATGCGTAATGTGAATGCTGAGGAAAAACGTAATTCTCCTTCGTTTGTTAGCCAATATAGTCGTAGGTTGTTTGTAAATCCAATATAGTTACATAGAATCTGTATGTCTGTATATCTAAATGTTATTCATTCTGATATCCTTTCCCATACTGGAAAATTGCAATAAAAAGAGCCTATGCTTTAAAGTAATTGAAAAGTTATTCATAAGATCGCAAGCGTCTGGGATGACAAGTTGCCCATTTGTATATGTGTCAGCTTTGTGCAGATAGCAAAGCAATAATCCTGCTGAGTTTTGGGATGGAAAATGAAACTCCTCTGAAAATCGAAGCAACATCTGAGTCCGGAGTGAGCCTGGGGCCATGGAAGTGCTGCTTAGTCACTTGCTTCGTCTCGCTCTTTTTGATTCAGTACTATAAAAGAAATCCATACCGGGTGATGTTTTTCCACTTATGCGTCTGAGCTTTCCTAGAGATGCATAAGCTGGAAAAAAACATCCTGCTGAACCTTTTCACCCTAATGTGATGTAGGGAGAGAACTGGGGGAACGGACCCAAAATATTTGAGAAGACATTTTTCTAAGGTTTTTATAAGATGTCTTGGGTTTCTTTCCTTTGCTCTTCTTGGGAGGAAAAAGCCACTGGGCAGTATTTTTGGCCAATGTTCTCCATTATTTTTGTTCCATCTTTAATAATAATAATAATAATAATAATAATAATAATAAGGCAGTCAAGAAGCAACATTGAGGGAAGTCAATAGTAGTAAGCTGAAATGGCAGGGAGAAGGTTTGAGGAAAAGAGACAAAGAGAGGTCCGGAGGTCTCAAAAGCACGGATTTATTTCCAGCTGGGACCCTGGAGTGGACTATGTCCAAAAGCATCCAGAGCCCCGATAGAGGCGTTGACTGTGCCTTTTATAGCCTCCAAATGCAGGCAAACAAAGAACATGCGTCTACATACATTGACCTCATTCACTACGTCACCTTAGCATAACAGAAATATCAAGTTCTATTTTCCAACATGCAAAAGGTATGTCTCTGTGTATTTCTAGGAGCAGTATAGCCAGGGGTGGCTCTTCCATTACGCGAAGTAAGCGGTCGCAGAACACTTTTTTTTGCCAGGGGCGCAGAGGCGCCTCTGTAAATGCCCCTCGACCGCCACTTGAGGAGCACCCCCTCAGCTCACAACAGCCCTAGCAGTCCGGGGGGAGCCTCAGCTTTCTTGCCTCGCTGCCGGACGATCCTCTTCCCAAAGGGGCCGGGCCCTTGAGCCTCGCCTAGCCCTTCTCATTCCTGCTCCACCTGGCCACCGGGTGCGCAACCAGAGCAGGTGCTCAATCGTTCTCCATGTTCGATCCCTTCCCCGTGACCGGCTCCCTTTCCCGATCCCCCGGCGCTCCACCCGCCTCCTCTCCTCTCCCCAATCCGCGGGTGGGCCAAGGGACGGAGCCGCCACGTCTGGCCCGCTTCGGGTCCGGAGGCATGTCTGAAGACCCCAGCATGCGCACCAAAAGTCGTCTATTCTCTTGACTTTCTCTTCAGCCATTGGGACCAAGAGAGAGAGAGAGAGTGAGAGAGAGAGAGAGAGCCCCTCCGGCTGGAGGTATCTCCCACCTCCGCTCCCTCCTTTGTTTTTGTGCCTACCTTCAGGAAAGGTGGGCATCTCCACCTCTCTCTCTCTCTCTCTCTCTCTCTCTCTCTTGGTCCCAATGGCTGAGGAGAAAGTCAGGAGAAGAGGTGACTTTTGGTGCACACGCCGGGGTCTTCAGGCACGCCTCCAGACCCAAAGCGGGCCAGGCAAAGGAGCAAATGCGGCAAGTGTAGTTACTGGGATGTATAGTTCACCTACAATCAAAGAGCATTCTGAACTCCACCAATGATGGTATTGAACCAAATATGGCACACAGAACTCCCACGAAGAACAGAAAATATGTATCAATGATTGGGGGGGGGGGGGGCGTCAAAATACTGTTTGCTTACCATTGAAAATTACCTAGGGCCACCTCTGAGTATAGCTTACATTCATCAATCAAGGGGCCTAACTTTGACCTGTCAGGGGGGAGAGGGGGGCTCCTTCCCTAGAAGGAAGGCACTGGGCTATGTTGTACCAGTCTCTGTGGCTTATCTCTCTCTTGGAAGGGAGTGAGGGACGGGTGGAGGGAGTTCTCTGTGCCAAGTTTGAGTACATTGCATGGTTGCATGAGTTCAGAATGCTTTTGGATGGGAGAGGACTATATATCCCAGCAGCTCCAAAATGCCAAGGTCTATGTACCCCAGTCCTCTCCAGTATTTTCTGTTCACCATGGGAATTCTCTGTGCCAAGTTTGAGTGCATTGCATGGTTTCATGAGTTCAGAATGCTTTTGGATGGGAGAGGACTATATATCCCAGCAGCTCCAAAATGCCAAGGTCTATGTACCCCAGTCCCCTCCAGTATTTTCTGTTCACCATGGGAATTCTCTGTGCCAAGTTTGAATGCATTCCATGGTTGCATGAGTTCAGAATGCTTTTGTATGGGAGAGGACTATATATCCCAGCAGCTCCAAAATGCCAAGATACCCCAATCCTCTCCAGTAATTTCTGTTGGTTATGGGAGTTCTGTATGCCAAGCTTCTTCAATTCCATTTTTGTTAGAGTTCAGAATGCTCTTTGATGGCTGAGGAACTATAAATCCCAGCTACTGCAACACCCAAATGTCAAGATCCATTTCCCCCAAATTGCACCATTGGTCAAATTTGGGCATATTGAGTATCCATGCCAAGTTTGGTCCAGATCCATAGTCATTTGGGTTCTCAGTGCTTTCCGGATGTAGGTGAACTACATCTCCCATAAATCACTGTCAATTCCTCCCAAGCTCCTCCAGTATTTTCTGTTGGTCATGGGAGTTCTATGTGCCAAGTTTGGTTCAGGTCTGTAATTCGTGGGGGATCTCAGTGGTCTGTGGAAGTCAGAGCTGAATTGGTTGAAGGTACTGCAGATCCCATCATCCATTATCCATACTCCCCTAAACATATTGTTTTTGTGATTAATCACTATGCTTTAATTATGTTCAATTTGTAACAATGAAAATACATCCTGCATATTAGATATTTGCATTAGAATTCATAAGAGTAGCAAAATTATTTATGAAGTAGCAACGAAAATATGGTTGGGGGCAGAGGCGGCCCTAGGTAATTTTCAACTGTAAGCAAACGATATTTTGGTGCCCCCCCCCTTCCAACCAATCATTGATATATATTTTCTGTTCGTTGTGGGAGTTCTGTGTGCCATATTTGGTTCAATTCCATCATTGGTGGAGTTCAGAATGCTCTTTGATTGTAGGTGAACTATACATCCCAGTAAGTACACTTGCCGCACTTGCTCCCTTGCCTGGCCCGCTTTGGGTCCGGAGGCGTGCCTGAAGATTGAATGTTTGATGCACCAAAAGTCACCTCTTCTCCTGACTTTCTCCTCAGCCATTGGGACCAAGAGAGAGAGGGAGAGAGAGAGAGGTGGAGATGTCCACCTTTCCTGAAGGTAGGCGCAAAAACAAAGGAGGGAGCGGAGGTGGGAGATACCTCCAGCTGGATGAGCTCTCTCTCTCTCTCTCTCTCTCTCTCTCTTGGTCCCAATGGCTGAAGAGAAAGTCAGGAGAAGAGGAGACTTTTGGTGCACACGCTGGGGTCTTCAGACACGCCTCCGGACCCGAAGCGGGCCAGGCGTGGCGGCTCTGCCCCTTGGCCCACTCGCGGACTGGGGAGAGGAGAGGAGGCGGGTGGAGCGCCAGGGGATCGGGAAAGGGAACCGGTCATGAGGAAGGGATCGAACGCGGAGAACGATTGAGCACCGGCTCTGCTCGCGCACCTGGTGGCTGGGTGGAGCAGGAAGGAGAGGGGCTAGGCGAGGCTTTGGGAAGAGAATTGCCCGGCAGCGAGGAAAGAAAGCCGAGGCTCCCCCCGGACTGCTAGGGCTGTTGTGAGCTGAGAGGGCGCTCACAAGTGGTGGTCGAGGGGCATTTACAGAGGCGCCTCTGCGCCCCTGGCAAAAAAAAGTGTTCTGCGACCGCTTACTTCGCGTAATAGACGAGCCGCCCCTGCTTGGGGGTCACCACAACACGAGGAACTTTATTTGGTGGTCACCGCATTAGAAAAGTTGAGAACCACTGGAATAGAGGAATGGGAAAAAAATACAGGAAGGATAAAATGAGACACAGCTTTAGTGTGTGGTGCTGGCGTTAGCCTATAAAGCCGTAAACGGTTCTGGCCCTACTTACCTCTCCGAACGCATCTCCACCTATGAACCGACTAGGACATTAAGATCATCCGGGGAGGCCCTGCTCTCGGTCCCGCCTGCGTCACAGGCGCGGTTGGCGGGGACGAGGGACAGGGCCTTCTCGGTGGTGGCCCCTCGGCTATGGAATGCCCTACCTGTAGACATCAGACAGGCCCCTTCGCTGCTGGCGTTTCGGAAGAAGGTTAAGACCTGGCTCTATGAACAAGCGTTTGGCTAAACAGTGCAACTGAATATAGGAGGACGGTAAAATTTGATCTCAGGAATGGCACAAGGATTACGAGAACGGATACTGATTTCATATTGAGGCGTTATGAATTGTTAATGATTGTTTGATTTTGTTGCTGTATATGATGTGTTTTAATTGTTTAGGATATTGTTGTGATAGTATTGATGTTATTGTGATAATTTCATTGTGTAAACCGCATTGAGTCGCCTTATCAGGCTGAAAAATGCGGTATAGAAATAAAGCAAATAAATAAATAAATAAATAGTGCCCAGAAGGCAAAGGTTTGATGTATTGTTCGATCTTTCTCATTCCAGTCTGAGAACAGATCCATCTCCAAGAGATTTCAAGAAACGTTATAAGGTTTTACTGTGTGGATCTGATCTTACAAGAAGCGCTAATGGTTCACTAACACTTTCCCCCTCTCCTTTCTTCCTTCCAGGTGCAAGTGGGAAGTACACCTCAGGACCAAAGAATTGTGGGATACATTTCCTGCACTCACTTGCAAGCCCTAGCAGGTAACCGTATGGCATTGCTCTCCTCAAGTTTGCATTGTTTCTCTTGCTAGACCTGGATTCAACTGGATGGCCATCTCTCGGGGGTGCTTTGATTGTGTGTTCTGTATCTCAGCAGGTTGGTTTGGATGGTCCTTGTGGTCCCTTCCAACTCTATGAGTCTATTATTATATGTGCCGTCGCGCCTGGGGGCTATAACTCTTAGTGAAAGAGACATAGACGTGACATCTTTCCCCCAGGGGATTGCTTCTTGCCTTCCTTTAGAGAACTGGAACTCCCAAGGACCAAAACACTGTAGATAACTCAAAATAGGTTTATTGTTCACAAAGAGTTATCCCTTTAAGGCAATAAGCTGGAAGTTTCAAAGGGGGTAAAGGAAATATACATTACAGTCTCTGGTTGTCTTGGGTCCAAGGAGATTTCGCAGCTGAGAAGCCTTTCCTGTTCTCTCTTTTCTCAATGGCTGTGAAGGTCAGAACAAACACAACCCCCAGTCCAATGGCCTATGTTGAAGGCACAGAGTCTTCCTTTTGATGCCAAAGGACCGGTTTGAAGGCACTTGGGTCTCCTCAACGTTGTCCAGGGTGATCTGGGCATGAAGTATGAGTCCCAAGGGTAAAAACCTTAGAATTGGTGATGAGAGGTAACTTAATTAAGGGCTTTAGAGCCAAGTCTCTCTCTTACGTCTATCTGATAGAAAGTTTGATGGTAGAATGGAAAAGGAAAAGCTCTGCCCTCCTTCAGGAAGGGGTGGGGCCAAGCAATTGAGCTGAGGAAGCAATATAACTGATGCAAACAACATTGATTGACAGCTATAAATAACCAATCAATCCAACTATACATTTACAGGGAGGAGGGAGCAAGCTTTTTTTCTGCTTCCCTAGAGACTAGGACGCGAAACAACGGCTTCAAACTACAAGAAAGGAGATTCCATCTGAACATGAGGAAGAACTTCCTGACTGTGAGAGCCGTTCAGCAGTGGAACTCTCTGCCCTGGAGTGTAGTGGAGGCTCCTTCTTTGGAAGCTTTTAAACAGAGGCTGGATGGCCATCTGTCAGGGGTGATTTAAATGCAATATTCCTGCTTCTTGGCAGAGGGTTGGACTGGATGGCCCAGGAGGTCTCTTTCAACTCTTTGATTCTATGATTCTATGAAGAGTTATCCCTTTAAGGCAATAAGCTGGAAGTTTCAAAGGGCGTTCCATAGCAAGGGGGCCACCGCTGAGAAGGCCCTGTCCCTCGTTCCTGCCAATCAGATCTGCAAAGAAGGCGGGACCAAGAGCAGGGCCTCCCCGGACGATCTTAAAGTCCTAGATGGTTCATAAGGGGAGAAGCGTTCAGACAGGTAAACTGGGCCAGAACCATTTAGGGCTTTAAAGGCTAAAGCCAGCACTTTGGATTGTGCCCAGTAGCAAACTGGCAGCCAGTGAAGCTGGCGCAACAGAGGAGTTGTGCGTTCCCTGAGTGCTGCTCCTGTTAACAGCCTGGCTGCTGTCCGTTGGATCAATTGAAGCTTCTGAACAGTCTTCAAAGGCAGCCCCACGTAGAGAGCATTGCAGTAGTCTAAACGGGAGGTATAGACTACTGCAACGCTCTCTATGTGGGGCTGCCTTTGAAGACTGTACGGATCAGACATTATGATCAGTATCTATAACAAATAGGCAGGTAGATTTTGGGTGGGGAAACCTTACGAGATGTATAGACTATTGCAACACTCTCTACGTGGGGCTGTCTTTGAAGACTGTTCGGATCAGACACTAGGATCAGTATCTATAACAAATAGGCAGGTAGATTTTGGGTGGGGAAAACTTACGAGATGTATAGACTACTGCAACACCATCTACGTGGGGCTGCCTTTGAAGACTGTTCAGATCAATCATTAGGATCAGTATCTTTAACAAACAGGCAGGTAGATTTTGGGTGGGGAAACCTTACGAGATGTATAGACTACTGCAACACTCTCTACGTGGGGCTGCCTTTGAAGACTGTTCAGATCAATCATTAGGATCAGTATCTTTAACAAACAGGCAGGTAGATTTTGGGTGGGGAAACCTTACGAGATGTATAGACTACTGCAACACTCTCTACGTGGGGCTGCCTTTGAAGACTGTTCGGATCAGACATTAGGATCAGTATCTATAACAAATAGGCAGGTAGATTTTGGCTGGGGAAAACTTTTTTCCTATAGTGTTATTTTGGAGCCCCTTGTGATGCAGAGGATTAAATTGCTGAGCTGCTGAACTTCCTGACCGAAAAGTCGTTGGTTCAAATCCGGGGAGTGGTGTGAGCTCCCACTGTTAGCCTCAGCTTCTGCCTGTTCGCAAACATGCAAATGTGAGTAGATCAATAGGGAGGGTAACAGTGCTCCATGCAGTCATGCTGGCCACATGACCTTGGAGGTGTCTACGGAAAACGCCGGCTCTCGGGTGTAGAAATGGAGATGAGCACCAAGCCCGAGAGTCGGATATGACTGGACTTAATGTCAGGGGAAAACCTTCACCTTTACTAATCCCTTTATTTGTATCAGTTTTTGGACTTGTTTATTTATGCAGTGCTTTGGACACAAAATAAATGGGTGCGTCTACACTGTAGAAATAATGCACTTCACTGCTTTGCTCCACCTTTTTGGAAATCTAAGCCTCACCTCTGGTGTTGTGTTCAGTAGTTTATGCAGACGTGGTGCTATTCTTCTTGGAAATACATTAAACTTTACTAACAGTTTATGCTGGAAATAGAAAGGGCAAGAATTCATCCTAAATTGCTCGAAAGAGAGTTGATCGTTAAGGAGATTCATTTTCCTTCACATCATTCCTTGTGAATGCTTTTTTAAAAGCCCCTTTTAACAATTGTAACCCCGACAGTGAAGTCTTACCAGTTGACATGATATTTATCTTGAGATAAGATTTAAATAATATTTGGATTATCAGGCTCAGGAAGAGACGACAGCTTTACTTATTGAAATATGGCTGGTGCAGAAACCTTTTGTGAGACTCGAAACTGATAGGTGGAGTTCAGAATGCTCTTTGATTGTAGGTGAACTATAAATCCCAGCAACTACAACTCCCTAATGTCAAGGTTTGTTTTCCCCAAACTCCACTAGTGTTCACATTGCGGCCTATTGAGTATCTGTGCCAATTTTGGTCCAGTTCCATCATTGTTTGAGTCCACAGTGCTCTCTGGATGTGGTTGAACTACAACTCCAAAACTCAAGGTCAATGCCCACCAAACCCTTCCAGTATTTTCTCTTGGTCATGGGAGTTATACGTGCCAAGTTTGTTTCAATCCCATCATAGGTGGAGTTCAGAATGATCTTTGATTGGAGGTGAACTATAAATCCCAGCAACTACAACTCCCTAATGTCAAGGTTTGTTTTTCCCAAACTCCATTAGTGTTCACATTGGGGCCTATTGAGTACCTGAGCCAAGTTTGGTCCAGTTCCATCATTGTTTGAGTCCACAGTGCTCTCTGGATGTGGTTGAACTACAACTCCAAAACTCAAGGTCAATGCTCACTAAACCCTTCCAGTATTTTCTCTTGGTCATGGGAGTTATATGTACCAAGTTTGTTTCAATCCCATCATAGGTGGAGTTCAGAATGCTCTTTGATTGTAGGTGAACTATAAATCCCAGCAACTACAACTCCCTAATGTCAAGGTTTGTTTTCCCCAAACACCACTAGTGTTCACATTGGGGCCTATTGAGTATCTGTGCCAATTTTGGTCCAATTCCATCATTGTTTGAGTCCACAGTGCTCTCTGGGTATGGTTGAACTACAACTCCAAAACTCAAGGTCAATGCCCACTAAACCCTTCCAGTATTTTCTCTTGGTCATGAGAGTTATACGTGCCAAGTTTGTTTCAATCCCATCATAGGTGGAGTTCAGAATACTCTTTGATTGTAGGTGAACTATAAATCCCAGCAACTACAACTCCAAAATGACAAAATCAATCCCCCTTTTCAACCCCACCAGTATTCAAATTTGGACGTATTGAGTATTTGTGCCAAATTTGGTCCAGTGAATGAAAATATATCCTGCATATCAGATATTTACATGATGGGTTGTTGTAGGTTTTGTCGGGCTGTATGGCCATGGTCTAGAGGCATTCTCTCCTGACGTTTCGCCTGCATCTATGGCAAGCATCCTCAGAGGTAGTGAGGTCTGTTGGAACTAGGAAGAAGGGTTTATATATCTGTGGAATGACCAGGGTGAGACAAAGGACTCTTGTCTGCTGGAGCTAGGTGTGAATGTTTCAATTGACCACCTTGATTAGCATACAATGGGCTGACTGTGCCTGGAGCAAACTTTTGTTGAGAGGTAATTAGATGTCCCTGCCTGCTTCCTCTCTGTTGTTGTGCTGTTGCAATTTTAGAGTTTAAAGCCTTCGACAATATATTGACAGTAGAAAAATTACAGTTACGAAGTAGCAATGAAAATAATGTAATGGTTGGGGGTCATCACAACATGAGGAATTGTATTAAGGCAGTGTTTCTCAACCTGGGGGTCGGGACCCCTAGGGGGGTCGCGAAGGGGTGTCAGAGGGGTTGCCAAAGACCATCAGAAAACACAGTATTTTCTGTTGGTCATGGGGGTTCTGTGTGGGAAGTTTGTCCCAATTCATTGTTGGGGTTCAGAACGTTCCTTGATTGTAGGTGAACTATAAATCCCAGCAAGTACAACTCCCAAATGTCAAAATCTATTTTCCCCAAAGCCCATCAGTGTTCACATTTGGGGATATTGAGTATCCGTGCCAAGTTTGGTTCAGATCCAACATTGTTTGAGCCCACAGTGCTCTCTGGATGTAGGCGAACTACAACTCCCAAACTCAAGGTCAATGCCCACCAAACCCTTCCAGTATTTTCTGTTGGTCATTGGGAGTTCTGTGTGCCAACTTTGGTTCAATTCCATTGTTGGTGGGGTTCTGAATGCTCTTTGTTTGCAGGTTAACTGTTAATCCCAGCAACTATAACTCCCAAATGACAAACTCAATCCCCCTGCCAACCCCACCAGTATTCAAATTTGTGCCCAATTTGCTCCAGTGAACGAAAATACATCCTGCAGATCATTATTTACATGGCGATTCATAATGTTAGGATTTTGTTTTTGTTTTTTTGTTTTTTGTCGTGTCAGGAGCAATTTGAGAAACTGCAAGTCGCTTCTGGTGTGAGAGAATTGGCCGTCTGCAAGGACGTTGCCCAGGGGACGCCCGGATGATTTGATTTTTTTTATCATCCTTCTGGGAGGCTTCTCTCATGTCCTCATATGAGGAGCTGGAGTTGATAGAGGGAGCTCATCCGCCTCTCCCCGGATTCGAAACTGCGACCTGTCAGTCTTCAGTCCTGCCGGCACATGGGTTTAACCCACTGTGACACTGGGGGCTCCATAATGTTAGGGTTATTGTTGGGGTCACCACAACATGAGGAACTGTATTAAGGGGTCGCGGCATGTGGAAGGTTGAGAACCACTGTTCTAAAGGACAGGAAAGAGGGGGCTGACCTGATCTCACCAGGAAGGGAGTTCCATAGCCAGGGAGCAATCACCGAGAAGGCCATGTCTCTTGTCCCCACCAGTCGTGCCTGTGACAATGGCAGGACGGAAAGCAGGGTCTCCCCAGAGGATCTTAATCTCCGTGATGGTTCATAGGGGAAGATGCGTTCGGACAGGTAAATTGGGCCGGGACCATTTAGGGCTTTATAGTCCAAAGCCAGCACTTTGAATTGTGCCCGGTAGCAAACTGGCAGCCATTGGAGCTGGCGTAACGTGGGAGTTGTATGCTCCCTGTATGCCACCCCAGTTATTAACCTGGCTGCCTCTTGTTGGACTATTTGAAGCTTCTGAGCAGTCTTCAAAGGCAACCCCAGGTAGAGTGTGTTGCAGTAGTCTATCCTAGATGTAACGAGAGCGTGGACCACCGTAGCCAAGTCTGACTTCCCAAGGTACAGGCGCAGCTGGCACACAAGTTTTAATTGTGCGAACGCTCCCCTGGCCACCGCTGCCACCTGGGATTCCAGGCTCAGTGATGAATCCAGGAGGAACCCCAAGCTGCGAACCTGTGCCTTCAAGGAGAGTGTAACCGAGCTGGCTTCTCGTCTGCTGGCCAGACGAGAACTCCGCCTGACCCGGAGATCAAGGCGAGCTTCCCGGGTCAAGTCACTATCTACACTTTCGGTATCAGCATGGGAAGGCACCTGCTCGCTATCTCCTTCGTTAAAATTCCTTTCTGGTGGAAATGGCTGTGTTGACACTGCACTGTCTGTGGGAGCCTCAGAAGCAGGCCCAGAGATTTGAGGCACAGACAAAGAGCCAGGAAGCTGCATCCCAGCAGGAATCTGAATCCCATCATCCACATCGTCAGTAAATAGCTCAGCCACAACAGATTGGTCAGTCATTCCTGGTATTGGAGATAACTTTACCAGGTTTTAAAATGGCAACAATCTTAGTTTTCCTCCATTGTCTGGGAATCTGTTTGCGTGCCAAGCATTGATTGCAAAATTTCAAAAGCCAGTGTTCAGCTTTGGGACCCCCGAGTGTTTGATTTGCTCCATCATTAAGTCATCTGGGCCAGGTGCTTTGCCAGTTTTACATTGCTTAATAGCTTCTAATAGCTTAATAGAAGGTGGCGAGACTATACAGAAGATCTGTATAGGAAGGATAATAATATCGAGGATAGCTTTGACGGTGTGGTGAATGAATTAGAACCAGACATCCTGAGGAGTGAGGTGGAATGGGCCTTAAGAAGCATTGCTAACAACAAGGCAGCAGGAGACGACGGGATCCCAGCTGAACTGTTTAAAATCTTAAAAGATGATGCTGTCAAGGTGATGCATGCCGTATGCCAGCAAATATGGAAAACACAAGAATGGCCATCAGACTGGAAAAAATCAACTTATATCCCCATACCAAAAAAGGGGAAACGCGAAAGACTGCTCCAACTTCCATACAGTGGCCCTTATTTCTCATGCCAGTAAGGTAATGCTCAAGATCCTGCAAGGAAGACTCCAGCAAGACATGGAGCGAGAGTTGCCAGATGTTCAAGCTGGGTTTAGAAAAGGCAGAGGAACGAGAGACCAGATTGCCAATATCCGGATGCTGGATAATGGAGAAAGGCAGGGAGTTTCAGAAAAACATCTATTTTTGCTTCATTGACTATTCTAAAGCCTTTGACTGTGTGGATCATAATAAACGGTGGCAAGTTCTTGGCAGGATGGGCATCCCAAGCCCCCTTCCCTCTCTCCTGAGGAATCTGTACAAGGACCAAGTAGCAACAGTCAGAACTGACCACGGAACAACAGACTGGTTCCAGATTGGGAAAGGCTGCATACTCTCACCCAACCTTTTTAGCTTGTATGCAGAACACATCATGCGAGGATGTGCGGGGCTTGAGGAATGCAAAGCTGGGGTAAAAATTGCTGGAAGAAACATTAACAACCTCAGATATGCAGATGACACCACTCTGATGGCCGAAAGCGAGGAGGAGCTGAGGAGCCTTCTAATCAAGGTGAAAGAAGAAAGCGCAAAAGCCAGGTTGCAGCTAAACATCAAAAAAACCAAGATTATGGCAACAAGAATGATTGACAACTGGGAAATAGAGGGAGAAAACGTGGAGGCCGTGACAGACTTTGTATTTCTAGGCGCAAAGATGACTGCAGATGCAGACTGTGGCCAGGAAATCAGAAGACGCTTCCTTCTTGGGAGGAGAGCAACGTCCAATCTCGATAAAATAGTAAAGAGTAGAGACATCAGACTGGCAACAAAGATCTGCCTAGTCAAAGCCACGTTCTTCCCTGGAGTCACCTACGGATGTGAGAGCTGGACCTTAGGGAAGGCTGAGCGCAGGAAGATTGATGCTTTTGAACTGTGGTGCTGGAGGAAAGTGCTGAGAGTGCCGTGGACTGCAAGAAGATCCAACCAGTCCATCCTCCAGGAAATAAAGCCCGACTGCTCATTGGAGGGAAGGAGACTAGAGACAAAGTTGAAGTCCTTTGGCCACATCATGAGGAGACAGCAAAGCCCAGAGAAGACAATGATGCTGGGGAAAGTGGAAGGCAAAAGGAAGAGGGGCCGACCAAGGGCAAGATGGATGGATGGCATCCTTGAAGTTACTGGACTGACCTTGAAGGAGCTGGGGGTGGTGACGGCTGACAGGGAGCTCTGGCGTGGGCTGGTCCATGAGGTCACGAAGAGTCGGAGACGACTGAACGAATGAACAACAACAATAGCTTCCCCGAGTTCTCTGAGATACATCCGTGATTCACCTTGACCTTTCATTCCAAGTTTGCTCATTTCTTTTCCCCTTTTTTAGACAAGACTTTGATGGATGTACTTTCAGATCTGACCCATTACTGAAAAGAAAGGCAAAAAGAGAGATGAGAGGAGCTAAATAATCCCCTTCGCTCCATCAGCCTGTCTCTCTTTAAAGCTCTGGAGTTCCTTTCCTGTTTGTCTTTCCTCTGCTTGCTTCGTGCTTCCAGCCTTATCTGCCACGCTCCATCCTAATAGGAATGCTTACATTGGAGAGCTTAGATGTCCTTCAATAAATCTTCCTTCGTTTACGGAACAGAACAGACGCACCTCGGCTCATAACAGCAGCCTTTCCTTGGCTTAGTTATCTGATCTGAAAACACGGCTCATGCCTTGGGTTCTATGTATATGTGAAGGAGAGCCATGGCAAAAAAAGAAGGGAAATATTTCAGTTACATAAAAGGAACAGGTCTGGGTTTGTTTTCTTCAGAGAGAGCATATTTGGAAATGTTTTGAAAAAGACAAATCGGTTATTGCTAGAAGTGAAGTCTGGCTCCGTTTTTAGAACTGAAAAATATGTTCACAACACTTATACTGGTGTTGCAGTTTGAGTATGCCTAGGGTCTGGAGAACAAGCCCTATGAGGAGCGGCTTAAGGAGCTGGGCATGTTTAGCCTGAAGAAGAGAAGGCTGAGAGGAGATATGATAGCCATGTATAAATATGTGAGAGGAAGCCACAGGGAGGAGGGAGCAAGCTTGTTTTCTGCTTCTATGGAGACTAGGACGCAATGGAACAATGGCTTCAAACTACAAGAGAGGAGATTCCATCTGAACATGAGGAAGAACTTCCTGACTGTGAGAGCCGTTCAGCAGTGGAACTCTCTGCCCCGGAGTGTGGTGGAGGCTCCTTCTTTGGAAGCTTTTAAACAGAGGCTGGATGGCCATCTGTCGGGGGTGATTTGAATGCAATATTCCTGCTTCTTGGCAGGGGGTTGGACTGGATGGCCCATGAGGTCTCTTCCAACTCTTTGATTCTATGATTCTATGATAATAAAAATAATTGTTATTATTATTTTTGTGTCAAGAGCGACTTGAGAAACTGCAAGTCGCTTGTAGTGTGAGAGAATTGGGCGTCTGCAAGCATGTTGCCCAGAGGTTGCCTGAATATTTTACCATACTGTGGGAGGCTTCTCTCATGTCCATGAATGAGAAGCTGGAGCTGACAGAGGTCAACCTGCTCCCCTGATTCAATATTCCTGCTTCTTGGCCAAATGGGGTTGGACTGGATGGCCCATGAGGTCTCTTCCAACTCTTTGATTCTATGATTCTATGATTCTAGGGTGCATTTACACTGCAGAATTAATGCGGTTTGACCCCACTTTAACTCCTGTAGCTCAATGCTATGAAATCTTGGGAAGGATTTGTTGATGAGGCATTCACATTCTTTGGCAGAGAAGGCTCAAGACCTTGCAGAACAACAACTCTCAGGATTCCATAGCATTGGGCAGTGGCAGCTAAAGTGGTGTCAAACTGCATTAATTCTACAGTGTAGATGCACCCTGACCAAGGCAGGAAAGGAGAAGTTTTGGCGAAGAGCAACAATGTATTGTCAAAGGCTCTCATGGCCGGGATCACTGGGTTGCTGTGAGTTTTTTGGGCTCTATGACCATGTTCCAGCAGCATTCTCACAGCGACCCAGCATTCATAGAATAGAATCACAGAATCATAGAATCAAAGAGTTGAAAGAGACCTCATGGGCCATCCAGTCCAACCCCATTCTGCCAAGAAGCAGGAATATTGCATTCAAATCACCCCTGACAGATGGCCATCCAGTCTCTGTTTAAAAGCTTCCAAAGAAGGAGCCTCCACCACACTCTGGGGCAGAGAGTTCCACTGCTGAACGGCTTTCACAGTCAGGAAGTTCTTCCTCATGTTCAGATGGAATCTCCTTTCTTGTAGTTTGAAGCCATTGTTCCGTGTCCTAGTCTTCAGGGAAGCAGAAAACAAGCTTGCTCCCTCCTCCCTGTGGCTTCCTCTCACATATTTATACATGGCTATCATATCTCCTCTCAGCCTTCTCTTCTTCATGCTAATCATGCCCAGCTCCTTAAGCCGCTCCTCATAGGGCTTGTTCTCCAGACCCTTGATCATTTTAGTTGCCTCTGGACACATTCCAGCTTGTCAATATCTCACTTGAACTGTGGTGCCCAGAATTGGACACAATATTCCAGGTGTGGTCTAACCAAAGCGGAACAGAGCATGGGGAGCATTACTTCCTTAGATCTAGACACTATGCTCCTATTGATGCAGGCCAAAATCCCATTGGCTTTTTTTGCCACCACATCACCTTGTTGGCTCATGTTTAACTTGTCCACGAGGACTTCAAGATCTTTTTCACACGTACTGCTCTCGAGCCAGGCATTGTCCCCCATTCTGTATCTTTGCGTTTTTCCTGCCAAAGTGGAGTATCTTACATTTGTCCCTGTTGAACTTCATTTTGTTAGTTTTGACGCATCTCTCTAATCCGTCAAGATCGTTTTGAATTCTGCTCCTGTCCTCTGGACTATTGGCTATCCCTCCCAATTTGGTGTCGTCTGCAAACTTGATGATCATGCCTTCTAGCCCTTCATCTAAGTCATTAATAAAGATGTTGAACAGGACCGGGCCCAAGATGGAACCCTGCGGCACTCCACTTGTCACTTCTTTCCAAGATGAAGAGGAAGCATTAGTGAGCACTCTCTGTGTTCGTCCACTTAACCAATTACAGATCCACCTCACCGTAGTTTTGCCTAGCCCACATTGGACTAGTTTCCTTGCCAGAAGGTCATGGGGGACCTTGTCGAAGGCCTTACTGAAATCCAGGTACGCTCCATCCACGGCATTCCCCGCATCTACCCAGCTTGTAGCTCTATCGAAGAAAGAGATCAGATTAGTCTGGCATGACTTGTTTTTGATAAATCCATGTTGACTATTAGCGATGACTGCATTTGTTTCTAAGTGTTTGCAGACCGCTTCCTTAACAATCTTTTCCAGAATCTTGCCCGGTATCGACGTGAGGCTGACCGGACGGTAGTTGTTTGGGTCATCCTTTTTTCCCTTCTTGAAGATTGGGACCACATTGGCCCTCCTCCAATCTGCTGGAACTTCTCCCGTTCTCCAAGAACTCTCAAAGATGGTTGCCAATGGTTCCGAAATGACTTCCGCTAGTTCCTTCAATACTCTTGGGTGTAGTTGATCTGGCCCTGGGGACTTGAACTCATTAAGAGCGGCCAGGTATTCCTGGACGACTTCTTTCCCAATTTGGGGTTGGATGTCCTCCAATCCCTCATCCACTCCATCTTGCTGAGGTTGAAGACTATCTTTTTGTGAGAAGACCGAGGCAAAGAAGGCATTAAGTAGTTCTGCCTTTTCCCTGTCCCCTGTCAGCATTGCCCCATCTTTTCCTCGCAAGCGAGAGTCCAAAAGTGGCAGGCCCAAACCCAGCACCTCAATTCATGGGTGATACCAGATGAGAGACTTCCCCCTGGGCACTCAGAAGACTGGGCGACTTGGAAGGCGCTGAACAGACTGGCACCACGAGATGCAGAGCCAATCTTAAGAAATGGGGCTACAGGGTGGAATCCACGGCATGCGAGTGTGGGGAAGAGCAAACCACTGACCATTGCTGCAATGCAACCTGAGCCCTGCTACATGCACAATGGAGGACCTTCTTGCAGCAACACCAGAGGCACTCCAAGTGGCCAGATACTGGTCAAGGGACATTTAACCAACTACCAAGTTTGCAAAATCTGTGGGGTTTTTTTTAATCTGTGTGTTTGTTTTGCTCTGTTAGAAATGTAATACAATGGTATGGTTGCTGATGACAACATCTGGACCACATCTGGAATATTGTGTCCAATTCTGGGCACCACATTTCAAGAGAGATATTGACAAGCTGGAATGTGTCCAGAGGAGGGCGACTAAAATGATCAAGGGTCTGGAGAACAAGCCCTATGAGGAACGGCTTAGGGAACTGGGCATGTTTAGCCTGAAGAAGAGAAGTCTGAGAGGAGATATGATAGCCATGTATAAATATGTGAGAGGAAGCCACAGGGAGGAGGGAGCAAGCTTGTTTTCTGCTTCCTTGGAGACTAGGACGCGGAACAATGGCTTCAAACTACAAGAGAGGAGATTCCATCTGAACATTAGGAAGAACTTCCTGACTGTGAGAGCCGTTCAGCAGTGGAACTCTCTGCCCCGAAGTGTGGTGGAGGCTCCTTCTTTGGAAGCTTTTAAGCAGAGGCTGGATGGCCATCTGTCAGGGGTGATTTGAATGCAATATTCCTGCTTCTTGGCAGAATGGGGTTGGACTGGATGGCCCATGAGGTCTCTTCCAACTCTTTGATTCTATGATTCTATGATAAATAAAAAGCCTGAAAAACTCACAGCGACCCAGCAGTCACCTTTACTTCAGCATCACAATGTTGGTTCATATTCAACTCCTGACTCCTTTTCCTCTCGCTTCCACCAGCATAGTTCAGAGTCAGTTTGAAGGCCTTTTATATTTTTAATAGTGTTCTTACGCTAAGCCTTAGTTCGTTTCTTTAGCCACCGGTGCCTTTACTCCTTATCAGATTTGCTAGCAGTGGCGTGTGCTTTATACCAAAATGAGACGGTAGTGAGTGGTCTCTTTGGAGAATTGAACTTCGTTATCTTAAGCCTCAGTCCAACACACTTACATGAAATAAGCACATCTCAAAAACCACGTTTGCAACCTGTTTTATGGCTTCATAAATCAGGTCTCACATTTTCACTGCGTTTTTGCCAAGGTAACTAAAATTAAACAGGTTTTAACAAGTTGATACAAACAGGTCTTGGTGAATGTTTCCCTTAACTTTTCTAAAAACTGAAACACTTTTGTACTGGGGAAACTGAACTTTAGTGAATTGGGATATTTAGAATCATAGAATCAAAGAGTTGGAAGAGACCTCACGGGCCATCCAGTCCAACCCCATTCTGCCAAGAAGCAGGAATATTGCATTCAAATCACCCCTGACAGATGGCCATCCAGCCTCTGCTTAAAAGCTTCCAAAGAAGGAGACTCCACCACACTCCGGGGCAGAGAGTTCCACTGCTGAACGGCTCTCACAGTCAGGAAGTTCTTCCTAATGTTCAGATGGAATCTCCTCTCTTGTAGTTTGAAGCCATAGTTCCGCGTCCTAGTCTCCAGAGAAGCAGAAAACAAGCTTGCTCCCTCCTCCCTGTGGCTTCCTCTCACATCAGGCATGTAGCCGGGGGGGGGGGGGGGGGCTCGGGGGGCTTCAGCCCCCCCCCCCCGAAATTTTCATGGTGGTTCGCGAAAAAGCCTTAATGGTGCATTATTTAAACTGTTATGTTTATTAATATCATGACCTGATCACCATACTCAATATATCCCATATGCATGGGGGTATTGGGGTAACGATACAAAAAGTTTGCTAGACTAGCCCCTCTTTCACTCAGACTCAGCCCCCCCCCCCCCGAAACTCAGCCCCCCCCCCCGAAACCCCCCTGAAAAAAAATTCAGCCCCCCCTCCCGAAACGAAATCCTGGCTACGGGCCTGTCTCACATATTTATACATGGCTATCATATCTCCTCTCAGCCTTCTCTTCTTCAGGCTAAACATGCCCAGTTCCCTAAGCCGCTCCTCATAGGGCTTGTTCTCCAGACCCTTGATCATTTGAGTCGCCCTCCTCTGGACACATTCCAGCTTGTCAATATCTCTCTTGAATTGTGGTGCCCAGAATTGGACACAATATTCCAGATGTGGTCTAACCAAAGCAGAATAGAGAGGTAGCATGACTTCCTTAGATCTAGACACTATGCTCCTATTTGGACAGATATGTCTTTGAGTTGTTGTCATTCCTTGTCATGAAAGCTATGAGTTGGGGCGGCCCTATGAATGAAACATTTAGGCAGGGAAAAGGATATAGTTTGAACGATACATTACCTGCTTAGGAAGGAGATGGCAAAATGCCCCCATCTCTATGGGGAATTTGAGGGAGATAGATAGATGAATGGATGGATAGATATTCCTGTTATCATACGAGGGTTGAATGAAAAGTAATGCCTCCACCTTCGTAACTCCTCAACAGATGGCAGTACTGGTATGCGGCAGGTACTGGCTTGTTCAGTAGGCTCTCCTCTACAGTTCCATTTTGGCAGGAAGCCTTAGCATTGAACGGTTGTGTTGTTAAAGTGCAAAGTATGGAACCCTGCACAGACGGTCGGTCAATGCAACTTAAGCAACATGCAATCATTGAATTCTTGACAGGAGAAGGTGTCACCCCAAAGGAGATTCATCAGAGAATGCAAGCTGTTTATGGTGATTGTGTTGATGTTAGTACTGTGCATCGTTGGGTGAGTAAGTTTAAAGATGCTTTCAAGAATTCAATGACTGCATGGTGGTGAAATTATACTGGTTTGCAGGTATTGCACCACCTGACCAAGGCAGTGACATCTCCGGCCCATCCTTTGTTTGGATATCAGCCAGCACCCCAATGCCTTAAATCAAGTAGTAGTTTTCTAAGATCTACAGAGATAGTCACAGTATCACCTTAGCAAGCAAGAGTCCAAAAATGGCAGGCTAAAACCCGGAACCTCAATCTGTGGCTGAGACTGGATGAGAAACTGCCCCCTGGGCACACAGAAATCTGGGTGACTTGGAAGGTGACTTGGAAGACTTAGAAGGTTGCAGAACCAACCTTAATAAATGGGGCCACAAAGTGGAGTCCACGACATGTGGAGAAGAGCAAACTACAGACCACCTACAACAATGCAACCTGAGCCCTGCCACATGCACAATGGAGGACCTTCTCACAGCGACACCAGAGGCACTCTAAGTGGTCAGCTTCTGGTCAAAGGACATTTAGTACAATGCCAAATTTTAAACTTTGTTTGCATTTTTAAATACATTATAACCGTATTCTCAATTTGTTTCTGATATAATAAATGAATAAACCAGACTGGCTTTCACATTCACAATCGGTGCATGGGGCATGCACACACAGGCAATTGTTGGTGACTGGAAAGCAGGATTTCCAATCTGCAACTGAAGTATCTTTGAAGGTAACCAACTGAACACTCTGCATGATGGATGGGTTTAGGAGGCAGGCAAGGACATGAGGGCGTCATGCCATAAATCAGGTTGTGCAAAATGAGGCACACAATTCCTTACTGATGCAAACCTGGCCGTGTACAAAGACCTTGGAGAGTCTCCGCTGAGCTGCACTAGGCAAACAAATTTGAGATGTGGGGAATCTGTCATCCGACATCCCCAAAGCCGGTGCCATGCGCCAACTCACAGCTTGCGTTTGGAAAAGAAAGGCATTTTTCTTTGCCTGTTCCCCTATGAAATCTGTGCATAAGTCAGAAGCTGAGTTGAAGACAGATACATAGAATCACAAAGTCAGAAGAGACCCCAAAGACCATCCAGTCCAACCCCCTTAAGCCAGGCAAGAACTCACAATCAAAGCCTTCCTGACAGATAGCCATCCAGCCTCTGTTTAGAAACCTCCAGAGAAAGAGACTCCACCATGCTCTGGACACTTTCTATCTTGTGCATATCACAATTTAATTCTGGTGCCCAGAACTGGACATGGTATTATTGTATTAGTTTTTGTTTGTTTGTTTGTTTGTTTGTTTTGTTGTGTCAGGAGTGACTTGAGAAATTGCAAGTCGCTTCTGGTGTGAGAGAATTGGCCGTCTGCAAGGACGTTGCCCAGGGGATGCCCGGATGTTTTGATGTTGTATCATCCTTGTGGGAGGCTTATCTCATGTCTCCGCATGAGGAGCTGGAGCTGATAGAGGGAGCTCATCCACACTCTCCCTGGATTCGAGGCTGTGACCTTCAGTCCTGCCAGTACAAGGGATTAACCCACTGCACTAGCGGGGGCTCCTATGTATTATATGTTATTTGTATATTAGATAATGCTTCTGGAATATGGCCATACAGCCTGGAAAACTCACCAACCTATTATTGTATAGTCGAAAACTTTCATAGCTAAAATTACTGAGTTTTTGTGATTTTTTTCGGGCTATAAGGCCATGTTCCAGCAGCACTCTCTCCTAATGTTTCGCTTGCATCTATGGCTAATGGCATCTTCAGAGGTTCTTTTGGCAGTGAGGCAAGTGGAGGGTATCCATACCTGTGGAATAATGTCCAGGGTGGGAGAAAGAACCCTTGTCTGTTTAAAGGAAGTGTGAATGTTGTGATTAGTAAGCTTGAATTAGCATTTGATTAGCCATGAAGTTTGCAAAGTCAATCAGTGAGGGTATCTGCATAGAGGTAGCCTGTCTGTTGTTGCCTAGAGGCATCCTCTGTTTGGGAGGTGTTAACAGGCACTTGTTTGCTGTCTGGAGTTCTCCTGGTGCTCCTTATTTACTGTCTTGATTCTGGTGTTTTTTAATACTGGTAACCAGATTTTTTTCACGTTCAATTTCTGTTGAAATTGTCACATGCTTGTGGATTTCAGTGGCTCCTTTGTGTAGTCTGACATGATGGTTGTTGGTGTAGTCTAGAATTTCTATGTTCTCAAACAATGTTTCCTTAAACAGAAAAGGATTTTTTCTCCCACCTTTGCAGTTCGGGTTCAGCCTATTTGCATGACCACGTCTGCCCTTATGAACTAACTTGAACCTTAAGATTCTCTGGGGAGGGGGCTTCTCATGGTCCCACCACCCTTTCAAGCACGGCTGGTGGGAATGAGGGATAGGGCCAGGCCCATAGCCAGGGCGGGGGCTTGAGGGGCTTAAACCCCACCCATCCCGAAATTCTTAGGGTGTCCACGAGAAGGCCTTACTGGTACATTATTTAAACTTATATTTATTCATATCATGATCTCATCACCATGATCAATATATCCCATATGCATGGGGGTATTGGGGTAACAATACAAAAGGTTTGCTAGAGTAGATCCTAGACCCCTCCCCCCAAATCAAAATCCTGGCTATGGGCCTGGATAGGGCCTTCTGGTTGTGGCCCCCTGGCTCCGGAATCTGTCTATCTACCATTACTACTACTACCACCCCACTTTTTCTCTCTAAAAAAAACCTCAAAGCAACATACAATAAAACCCTGAATTCCTATATTACATCATTATTCATATTAGTATGTTAAACTGAGATGATCCTGTTCCTGTTTAATTGCTCTGTTTCCATTATATCTCCTGTGCCAGTTATATTCCTATCCACCTTACTGAACTACTTACCTTTTAATCATTTTGTATGTTGGCCTCCTTCCCCCCCTCCAAAATTTGGGTTGCTGTTGCTTGATGCTTGTTTATTACTGTTATGCTGTTTTGTGTCTTTTTAATTTGTAACTTGCTGCTGTTTTGCTTTTAATTGTATGTTGCCTGGGCTTGGCCCCATGTAAGCCGCCCTGAGTCCCCTTGGGGAGATGGAGGCGGGGTAGAAAAATAAAGTCCTCCTCCTCCTCCTCCTCTTCTCCTTCTTCTTCTTCTTCTTCTTCTTCTTCTTCTTCTTCTTCTTCTTCTTCTTCTTCTCCTTCTCCTACTCCTCCTTCTCCTTCTCCTTCTTCTCCTCCTCCTCCTCCTCCTCCTTCTTCTTCTCCGCCTCCTCCTCCTTCTTCTTCTTCTCCTCCTCCTTCTCCTCCTCATCCTCTTCCTCCTCCTCCTTCTTCTCCTCCTCCTCCTCCTCCTTCTTCTCCTACTCCTTTTTCTCCTCCTCCTCCTCCTCCTCCTTCCTCTTCCTCTTCTCCTTCTCCTTCTCCTTCTTTTCCTCCTTCTTCTTCTCCTTCTCCTCCTCCTCCTCCTTCTCCTCCTCCTCCTCCTCCTCCTTCTCCTCCTCCTTCTCCTCCTCCTCCTCCTCCTCCTCCTCCTCCTCCTCCTGCTCCTCCTCCTCCTCCTCCTCCTCCTCCTCCTCCTCCTTCTTCAATACAATAGAATACAATACAATTGAAAACCTAAAAATATACAAACATTACATAGCTCTCCCAGAATGCCCACATCAACGTGGCCAGTGGGCTTTAAGGGATGTTCCAAGCGACATCTCATTTTATGAGTAGCAATAGCTAGCATTTAAAACAACGTTTTCTAATCTTCTCAGAAAGTTTGTGTCCTTTAGATGTCATATTCTTCCATTTAGATGAATGTCTCCTTCTGCTATCTCAGGGGTTCTCAAACATTTTCAGCTGCGGAACTCTTTTTGAAGCAAAAGTTTCTCGTGGAACATAGCCCCACTGAGCCACTCACTATCATTCGTGGAACCCCAAAGGCTCCGCGGAGCACAGTTTGAGAATCCTGTTCTGTCTGAGTATTTTAAGGTGTCTTAAGTGGCATAACAGTCCTGCATTTCTTAGTTATGCCTTTTTCATTTTGCCTGTAGCCCATAAATCTAGTTCTCTGTTTTAGGAGTATTCCAAAAATAATCCTTTAAGCCATTGTTTGCCCTTGGAAAGCTTTTAAATTTCACCTTATCCATGACCTACATTCTTCCCTCCTTGTTTTGTATATCTACTACCTCTGAAGGAATTTCAATGTTGTGTTTGTAGGATTGCCTCTTATGGTCTGGAAGCTTTCTGTGATAGATATCAACATGTTCCTTGTTTCTCTTCTGCTCCTCGCAGGGGACACGACTGTCCGATGTGAACAACTGGACTTGCTTCAGGATTGGCTGGCTGATTTCCGAAAATCTACCTCCTCCTCCAGCACAGCCAACCCAGAGGAGCTGGTGGCGTTCGATGTACTCTGCGGAGATCTCAACTTTGATAATTGCTCATCAGGTGAGACATGGCTATTCCCGTCCTGCCCCTCCATTTCCAAAATAGAGAGGACTTTTTTCCAAATGCAAAGATGTACTTACCTTTACTTACTTTCCTCCAGGATTAACGTCTCCTCTAGGCTTTAATCTTCGGAGTTTCTCACACCAACTTGCTATTCCACTACAGATGCTTCATCATTGAGGCTACAAGTTAGGCCTGTATAATCAATAAAAAAATGGGGAAAATTTTAAAAAATGAGACAAGATAACCAGGCATCATTCCCTCCAAGTTTCAGAAAGATTCGCGCATCTGCTGATTTTTGGGGAATTTTTAAAGTTTTGACAAAAACTTTTTTAAAAGGCATAACAGCCATCCCCTTGAATCTTTCTCTCTTTCTCTATAATAATAATAATAATAATAATAATAATAATAATAATAATACTTATTTATACCCCGCCACCATCTCCCCAACGGGGACTCGGGGCAGCTTACATGAGGCCAAGCCCAAACAACAAATTACAATAAAATAAGATACAAGTTACAATAAAATAAACAACATCGCAGTAAAACACAGAACATAGGACTACAATAAACAAAATAATAATTAAAAAGCGGTAAACCAAACATAATGACAGTGACCGGGCCGTATGTACATAAAATGATTTAAAAACTCAGGGTGAGATCAAGGAGCAGAATTATTTGTGAGTGAGAACTCGTAGAGCAGCGGTTCCCAACCTGGGGGCCGCGACCCCCAGAGGGGTCGTTAGGCCATTTTCGGGGGTCGCGAAGCTGCCTTGGTTGGCCCCATCCCCTCCAAAATGGCTGCCATGTGGGCAGCCTTTCAGCCCAGCCCATGCAGATTTCCAAATTCGGAAGGGCATGGGGGCGGAGGGCTGCCCACAAGGCCTTGCCATGCGGGCAACCTTTCAGCCCGGCCCACGCACCTTTCCGAACTCGTAAAGGCGCAGGGGCCAAGCGAAGGACTGCCCGCAAGGCCTTGCCATGCGGGCAGCCTTTCTGCCCGGTCCACGTGCCTTTCCGAACTTGTAAGGGCACGTGGGCAAGGCGGAGGGCTACCTGCATGGACTTGCCTTGCGGGCAGCCTTTCCACCTGGCCCACGTGCCTTTCTGAACTTGGAAGGGCGCGGGGGCCAGGCGGAGGGCTGCCTGCCCAGCCTTGCCATTGAGGAGCCTTTTCTGCTCGGCTCTCATCCCCTGGGCAGACGGCTCCCCGCATGGCCTGGCCATCCATGGAGTGCCATGGCACTCACCCCCTGCTGAGCTTAAGTGGGGCAGAACCAGGAGGAGGGCTCCACACGGCCTGGCAGTCTGGGGAGCCTTTGCCACCAAGCCCTCACCCCCTGCCGAGCTCGGTCCAGATCCATTGGTGTTTGGGTTCACAGTGCTGTCTGGATGGAGGTCAACTACAACTTCAAATCAAAGTAAATTTCCCATAAAGACCTTCAGTATTTTTTGCTGGCCATGGGGTTCTGTGTGCCAAGTTAAGTCCAATACCATGTTTGGTGGAGCTTTACTAATTGCAGGAGGAATCTTACATATCTTAACATATTTTCCCCAAACTTCTCCAGAATTTTCTATTGATAATGGGAGTTCTGCATGCCAAGTTTGGTTCAATTCCATTGTTGTTGGAGTTCAGAATGCTCTTTGATGGCAGGGGAACTATGCATCCCAGCAACTGCAACTCCTAAATGTCAAGATCTGTTTCCCTCAAATTTCATCAGTGTTCAAATTTGGGCATATTGAGTATTTGTGCCAAGTTGGGTCCAAATGCACAGTCATTCACATTCTCCATTTGTAGGTGAACTACATCTCCTATAAATCATTGTCAATTCCTCCCAGCCCCCTCCAGTATTTTCTTTTCATCATGCAATATTCCTGCTTCTTGGCAGGGGGTTGGACTGGATGGCCCGTGAGGTCTCTTCCAACTCTTTGATTCTATGATTCTATGATTGGGGTTCTGTGTGCCAAGTTTGTTCCAGGTCTATAATTTGTGGAGGTCTCAGTGGTCTGTGGAAATCAGAGCTGAATTGCTTGAAGGTACTGCAAATCCCATCATCCATCGTCTATACTCCCCGCGCATATTGTTTTTGTAATCAATCACTATGCTTTAATGAGTTCCAGAGTCGTAATTTCCGGGCCGTCTTCAAGGGTAGCCCCACGTAGAGTGCATTGCACACAATACATACCATAGAACTTCAGCTTAGGTATTTTTCTCCCAGTCCAACACATATTTACTTACTATCACTCCTCTTTGCAGATTCAATAATTTATTTCAACTCTGCCTGCTGCTGCTAATGGACAATAGCTCTCCCCGACCTCATTGGGGCTTTCTGATGCGAGCAGAATTCTAGGAAATGTAGTTTAGGGCAGGGCCTCTGCCACAGGGGTTCTTTGCCTTCCCAAACTACATTTCCCAGAATGCGGTCTCCCTCCCAGCTAGCTTGCCCTCCAAATGGTGACAGGCAACCTTTTTTGAACAGCTCTACTATATACACACACCACACTGATATCATACCTCTTCAGTAGCGCTATTGCACTGATCCACAATCCTATGGGAGCACAATCATACTTCTGTAGACCTAATTTCTTCTTCCTGTACCACCAATACCACTTTTGCTGCTGCTGCTACTACTACTACTACTACTACCACTTACTATTGTTATTATTATTATTATCATCATCATCATCATCATCATTATAATCATCATTATTTGACACACAATAAGATTAGTACACAGCAAACAAGATCACAATGCTGGCTTTTGTATTTGATCACATGTCAGACACTTCCCAAGTGTGTAAGACTGTGTGATATATCAGCAAATAATGTGTGCAGATCCAACTAGGGAGGCCTTTTGCAACTGAGAGATGGTAATTTTGTAAGCGCCGATTGTTTTTAGGTGCAGGCCAAGGTCTTTAGGCACTGCACCCAATGTGCCAAACATCATCATCATCATCATCATATTATTATTATTATTATTATTATTATTATTATTATTATTATCATCATCATCATCATTTGAAACACAACAAGATGAGTCCACAGCAAACAAGAGCACTCTGCTGGCTGTTGTATTGGATCATATGTCGGACACTTCCCAAGTGTGTAAGACTGTGTGATATATCGGCAAATAATGTGTTCAGATCCAAGTAGGGTACCCTTTTGCAACTGACAGATGGTAATTTTGTCAGCACCTATTGTTTTTAAGTGCAGGCCAAAGTCTTTAGGCACTGCACCCAATGTGTCAAACTTATTATTATTATTATTATTATTATTATTATTATTTGAAACACCACAAGATGAGTCCACAGCAAACAAGATCACTCTGCTGGTTCTTGCATTGGATCACACATTGGACATGAGGGTATGCTCGATTCCAGCCACAAGGGGAGCTGTCGCTTCACTTTCCACTTGTGACACCGAATTCTTGATGGAGTACTTCCTCATTCTTATGCATGCTGCTGGAAGGTTTTATGGTGTCATAAATTAGTTAAATTAAACTATGTGATGTGTCGGCGAATAGTGCATGCAGATCTGAGTAGGGTGCCCTTTTGCAGGTGACAGATAGTAATTTTGTCAGCGCCGACTGTGTTTAACTGCAGGCCAAAGTCTTTAGGCACTGCACCCAGTGTGCCAATCACCACTGGGACCACCTTTACTGGCTTGTGCCAGAGTCTTTGCAGTTCGATATTATTATTATTATTATTATCATCATCATCATCATCATCATCATCATCATCATCATCACAACTGCTCAATTCAATGAAAAACATTTTGCATTTCTGTACAAAATTTACATGGGGTTGTTTTCAATCAAAAATAGCATTTTTCTCTGCAAAACACAATTCCTTCTTGGGAAGGAATTTTGTAACCTTGGAGCAGCCACCAAGAAGGCTCTTTTCTGTGTCCTCATCCCATTCAGTCTTCTTTTTGGTTTTCCTTTCTTGTCTTTCTCTAAGGAGATTTCTTCAAAATCTAATTTGAAAATGCAGAGAGGCAGGTTCTTGATTCCTACTATGGAAGAAGATGTGAAAGTTAGACAACGCAATCTAACCTTTAATGCGCTGTTATATTTTTAGCATCAGAGCGCTCCCACTTCCGCCTCTCCCTGTCTCTCTCTTCGTTCAAGAGCCTTTCTGCATGCCTTGCATTTATGGATTGCGTTGCCTTGACAATAGACAGTGACAAATGACATCATTAGCGCTCATGGCAGCCACTTGGGGGGATTCCCCCGGGAAGGAGACGGGAATGAAACTCCGAAGTTGGATCAGGCGGCATGGAGGAACATTATTAAGTGGGGTTGTCAGATTTCAGACATCCACCCAGGATTTGTTTACAAGAGAATGAAATGGAACATTTGGTCACTTACAAATGATTGCCCCAGATTTGAGGCTGAAATGGGGGACTTAAAAAAATGTCCCAGTTGGAAAATGCAAATTCCTCCTACATCCACGTTATGTAGCAAAAAAGTAACAGTCTTTGGCAGAGAATGCAAAATCTATATAAATAAAAATGTAATGTTCGTTTGTGGGTGTGAAGGTGTAGTAAAACTTACTGCCACCTAATCTGTGAGGGAAGCCGGGCAACGATCAATATCAGCTTAAGAGCTATTTTATAAAGGGACTATTAATTACAGAAGGCTTTATTCATTTGATAGCGTAGCATTTACTGTCCCTGGCTTGACTTTACTTATGCAGGCTGTTCAACTTAGGAGAAACTGTATCAGGCAAGGCTTGAGGAAAACAGTAACAAGTTTATTTTAACAGGAGTATAACATGTTTAACTGTTTCTTCACAAGAGGCACAAATCTTGATTGGTTACATTAGTAATGTTTCATGAGTAATCTCAGGCACAGTCTTCAAGAAGTTTCTATAAGCAGATGTAACCCTTCTGGACAACTGTCCTAATATAACAAATAAGCTAAAAGGCTTATTTAACAGAATTCCCTATAGCACACTGGCTACAGACACATTCCCTGAATCTCCACCCAGAGACTCAGTCTTCCCAGTAGCTCACCGGCTTACTGACTGACTTTCCAAAACAGCTGCCCCGTGAAGAGGCAGTTGGCTCCGCCCCTGTTGCTATGGCAACTCAGCTAACCCAAGCCACCATCTCCAACAAAACATAATCCTCCATACTTACCATCCCTAAACTACTGTTTAAATTACACATAACTAAAGGAATAAAATTTACACATCGTCACAGTGGGATTAACATATCTCAAAATCCACTAGATGAATTGCAACTAAATTTTGCCACACAACACCTACTAACCCAAGGAGTGACCATCACTCAATTTTTTCCTTCTCCTGGAAAAGAGACCCAAACGTAGGCCAGATTGCGTTCCCTGCAAATCTGCCATTCTGCCGAATTCACCACTTTTCTCCATCCCTTGGAGAAAGGGGTCAGATGTACAAACCTGCACTCCTGCAGTCTGCCACACTTTTGGGTAGTATAAAGGTCTCTTATATAGTATATTTCTTGCTATTGTTGTTCCAAAAAGTTGTAAATGACTGACAGTTTTTTCAAAGCTTCTGGTGTGAGAAAATTGGCATCTGCAGAGACCTTGCCCAGGGGATGCCCGGATGAGTTGCTGTCCTGTGGGCGGCTTCTCTCATGTCCTGGCATGGGAAGCTGGAACTGACAAACAGGAGCTCACCCCATCTCGGGGATTTGAACCACTGACCTTCAGGCCAGCAGTTCAGCCGGCACAAGGGTTTAACCCACAGCACCACTGCAGCTTCTCATTTGAAGCTAAAACAGGAGCTCACCCCATCTCGGGGATTTGAACCACTGACCTTCAGGCCAGCAGTTCAGCCGGCACAAGGGTTTAACCCACAGCACCACTGCAGCTTCTCATTTGAAGCTAAAACTTGCTAACTCCATCAGGTCCAGACAGATGTTGGTTTTTCTTCCTTCTTAATTTAGAATCATCTATATAAATAAAAATGTAATGTTCGTTTGTGGGATTAACATAACTCAAAAACCACTGGACAAATTGACACCAAATTTGGACTCAAGACTCCTGTCAGGCCAACAAGTGACCATCATCCATAAAAACACTGAAAAACACAGCGGAAGGGACATAAAAGGCCAAAAATAAAAAAATACATTGCAACGCCTCTGTTTAAAAGCTTCCAAAGAAGGAGCCTCCACCACACTCCGGAGCAGAGAGTTCCACTGCTGAACAGCTCTCACAGTTAGGAAGTTCTTCCTAATGTTCAGATGGAATCTCCTTTCTTGTAGTTTGAAGCCATTATTCCGTGATTATCCTCCCAACCCTGCTATACGCCTGCGAGACTTGAACTGTCTACAGATGTCACATGCAACTCCTATAACGATTCCATCAGCGTTGCTTCTGGAAAATTCTTCAAGTCTCTTGGGAAGACAAGCAGACCAATGTCAGCGTGCTGGAAGAAGCAAAGACCACCAGCATTGAAGCGATGGTCCTCCGCCATCAACTCCGCTGGACTGGCTATATTGTCCGGATGCCAGACCACCGTCTCCCAAAGCAGTTGCTCTACTCCAAACTCAAGAATGGTGGGCAGGAAAAGAGATTTAAAGATGGGCTCAAAGCCAACCTTAAAAACTCTGGCGTAGACACTGAGAACTGGGAAGTCCTGGCCCTTGAGCGCTCCAGCTGGAGGTCAGCTGTGACCACCAGTGCTGTAGAATTTGAAGAGGCACGAATGGAGGGTGAAAGAGAGAAACGTTCCAAGAGGAAGGCGCATCAAGCCAATCCTGACCGGGACCACCTTCCACCTGGAAACCGATGTCCTCACTGCGGGAGAAGATGCAGATCAAGAATTGGGCTCCACAGTCACCTACGGACCCACCAGTACACTGACCTTGGAAGACTATCCTACTCGGACAACGAGGAATCGCCTAAGTAAGTAAGTAAAGTAAGTAATTGGAATGACCAATAGGAATTTCACCAGCACGTACCTTTCATGACAGTGTCAGCCATGGAGTGTTATCTTCATGGAAGCAAAAAAGATAAACAGACACTGATGATGGGGATTGTGTGAAATTGTTTACAGATACCCTGTTTCCAGAAAGTGTATTGCAGCAACTGTATTGATTCCTTGCACACCCTTCCTATGTTTTATAGCTTCTCAAATCCAAACTCTCAAAGATGAGAACACCTGCCTCTTGAGAAATAATGGACATGGCTATCTGACAATCTCTGGAAATGTGGCCCTGTTTTCTTTGCCTCCATACTTTTCTTAAGTGGTATTGATTGGTTTCTTTCTGGTGCTTTCTCTTCTCCTTCCAGATGACAAGCTGGAGCAGCAACATTCCTTGTTTACACGCTACAAGGATCCGTGCCGCGCTGGTCCAGGGGAGGACAAGCCATGGGCAATTGGTAAGATGTGACTGAGGAGCGGTCTTGAGAGTTGTCTTGGGTTGAAAAGGGGCAATTGCTTTGTTGGGACTTCAGTATGCGCATATCCTTTAACTATCCCATGAACTTCCTTTTGCATAATGATTGGTTGGGGGAGAGGGGGCAAAATACTGTTTGCTTACCTTTGAAAATTACCTAGGGCCGCCTCTGGTGATAGACCAGCCTCTCAGCCAAAGGGAGCGCTGTTCATGAGACTTCAAGTGGAAAGGGGAGAGCAAGTGTGCTCGGAGCATGGCAACATGGTGCGCATGCACGGGCAAGGAAGAACGAGCAAGGCTGGAATGAGGCTCTAGTGAGTCCCTTAAAGGCATGAGAGTTCTGTGTGGGAAGTTTGGTCCAGTTCTATTGTTGGTGGGATTCAGAATGCTTTTTGATTGTAGGTGAACTATGAATCCCAGCAACAACAACTCCCAAATGTCAAGGTCTATTTTCCCCAAACTCCACCAGTGTTCACATTTGGGCATGTTGAGTATTCGTGCCAAGTTGGGTCTAGATACATCATTGTTTGAGCCCACAGTGTTCTCTCGATGTAGGTGGACTACAACTCCAAAACTCAAGGTCAATGCCCACCAAATCCTTCCAGTATTTTCTGTTGATCATGTGAGTTCTATGTGCCAAGATTGGTTCAATTCCATCAGTGGTGGAGTTCAGAATGCTCTTTGATTGTAGATGAACTATAAATCCCAGCAACTACAATGCCCAAATGTCAAGATCTATTTTCCACAAACTCTACCAGTATTAACATTTGGGCATGTTGAATATTTGTGCCAAGTTTGGTCCAGATACATTATTGTTTGAGTCCACAGTGTTCTCTCGATGTAGGTGAACTACAACTCCAAAATTCAAGGTCAATGCCCACCAAATCCTTCCAGTATTTTCTGTTGGTCGTGGGAGTTCTGTGTGCCAAGTTTGGTTCAATTCCATCATTGGTGGAGTTTAGAATGCTCTTTGATTGTAGATGAACTATATATCCTAGCAACTACAACTCCCAAATGAAAAAAATCAACCCCCCTCCAAACCATCCAGCATTCAAATTTGGGTCTATCGGGTATTTGTGCCAAATTTGGTCCAATGAATTGAAATATGTCCTTCATATGAGGTATTTACATTATGATTAATCACAGTAGCAAAATTACAGTTATGAAGTAGCAACGAAAATAATCTTATATTTGGGGGTCACCACAACATGAGGAACTGTATTAAGGGGCCGCGGCATTAGGAAGGTTAAGAAACACTGCTCTAGAAAATCTTCGAACGGATCATTCTTACAAGGTATCTTCCAAATTGGCCCCAGATGCCATCATCTGAGTGCTATCTGGAAACAAGGTATGTTACTGAACTTGGCTCAAAGGATCTCATACTGTGTTCAAAAAACAACTTGAGCACGAAGGCAGTCTCCCTCTCCATGTTATGCTCTTGCTGGGCTTTTAATTTTTCTGGCAGCTCCGAGGAACCCAACTCAACTATGGCGTGCTGGTGTGCCTTGTCCCAAAACGCTCCCGGCAAGAAGCGTGCCTTGTGGTGGGAACCACCACCGAAATGGCCCTTAATGGAAACGAAATATTCTCAAGCTGTGATATGTTGAGGGTTGTAATCAGCAGGCTGCGCCTTTCTGAAGGATGCTAAAGTGCTTTGCTGTAAATGTGCGTGGGGCTCGCTTCTCCCAGGCGCCAGAGTACAACTTCTCCTGTTGAGAAAGCGAACAGCAGTATCAACACTATAATGATGCAGCTTGAGAATTGTTATAATGAAGGTGTTTCCAAGAACTACCTGGACATAGTGCTCATCGATTTTCCTACTCACAGCATCACATAATTTTGTTTGTGTGTGTGTGAGAGAGAGAAAGAGACATCTGAACAGAGCTTGGAAACAATTACTTCAATGTAACTGGTATGTGCTAGTTTGCTGCCTGACTAGTCACAAATTAACATGCTAACAGAGTTTGGAAACAACTTGCATTGCTGTGTGCCATTCATTTGGCTTCAACGTATGGCAACCCTATGAATGATAGACTCCAAAAGATGCTCTACCCAGGTCTTGCGGATTCAGTTTTCCCCGAGTTTGGGACCCAAAGCATCTGGTTGATTCAATCCATTCATTTATAACAGGGGTTCCCAACCTTTTCTTTGACTAGGGACCTCTTAGACCAGGGACCACTTACACCAAGGACCACTTTGACCAGGGACCATTTGACCAGGAACCACTTTGACCAGGGGCCGCTTAAACCAGGGACCGCTTTGCAGGCCTGTAGCGAAGGGGGAGGGGTTCAGCCCCCCCCCCCGAAATTTTTCAGGTTAAAAAAAAAACCTGGTTTACTCATGAATTTTAACTGGTTAACCAAATCCCCATGTTAAGTCTATGAGATGCAAAAAATTAAGAGTCCCTCCAGAACTGCAAGTACTATCTCAAGCAAATATTGACAATTTATTTGCACTGTCATTACTTGCAGCAATAGCCGATGTAGCGAAGCAACCAAGTTGTGGGGAGGGGGGGGGCTGTTAAATGCTCTCATTAAGGAGGCCAGACTTGGTGGAGGTGGTTGACAGGGGTGGAGCTGCAGGCTATTGAAGGCTACTCTGCCCCCTGCAGATGTGCTCTTTGCTTCAGCGTGAGCTAAGAGGCAGGTTTCAACCCCCCCCCCTGAAATTTTCAACCCCCCCCCCCAAATTTTCAACCCCCCCAAATTTCAAAACTCCCCCCCCCCCCCCGGAAATTTTCAACCCTCCCCGAAATTTTTTTCTGGCTACGGCCCTGCCGCTTTGCCCAGGGACTCCTTTGATCAGGGACCACTTTGACCAGGGACCACTTTGACCAGGGACCATTTTGACCAGAAACCACTTTGACCAGGGCCACTTTGACCAGGGACCACCTAGACCAGGGACCACCTTGACCAAGGACCACTTTGAACAGGAACCACTTTGACCAGGGCCACTTTGACCATGGACCACCTTGACCAGGGACCACTTTGACCAGGGACCACTTTGACCAGTGACCACTTTGACCAGGGCCCACTTTGAACAGGGACAACTTAGACCAGGGACCACTTTGACCTGGGACCACTTTGACCTGGGATCACTTTGACCAGGGGCCACTTTGACCAGGGACCACTTTGACTAGGAGCCACTTTGACTAGGGGTCACTTTCACCAGGGGTCACTTTCACCAGGGACCGTTCTCCAACATTAGTGCCAAAAGAGTTACGAATCCATTTTGGCCAACTTCAGATTTGGTTTGGTTATTTGAGATGCAGATTCAGAAAACTGCATTGAATAGACCACATCAGCTGTAGTTTCTGATACAGAACATAAGCCATCCAGTAGTCACCATCTGCTCGCCCACAGAAAACCATATTTAATAAGCCTTGGCACTATAAGAGGGTTTTGTGAGACTAGTCACCTTTGTTGCAATGATGTAGTAATGGTGAGGCCATATTTTAGTTCTTGAAGACCACTGGTGGTCAATGGACCACAGATTGAGAACCACTGATCTATTATGTGACCTCACTTTTTTCCTTCTGGTTCCAGTTTTACTAAACATGATTGCATTTTCCAATGAATCATGGCTTCTCATAATATGCCCAAAGCACAAGAGCCTCAGGTTAGCCATGTTGGGTTGATTTGTTCTGGGACCCATTTATTTGGGGTTTTTTTTTTTTGGCAGTCCATAGGATCCATAAAACTCTCCTCCAGTAGTTGTTCTTTGTTTGGCCTTGTTTCAAACATACAGTACTCTTCAGTGAACTTTCCACTTAAGTACCTTACTTAGGTGATCCCTCATTGTCCAAGTAAGACTGTCCTCCAAGTTTGGTGTCCTTGTGGTGGGTATGTAGAAGATGAGTGTTGGCTTTGAGCCCATCGTTAAATCTCTTTTCCTGTCCTCCTACATTCCGTTTTCCATTCTTGAGTTCGGAGTAGAGCAACTACTTGGGAGATGGTGGTCAGGCATTTGGGCAACGTGGCCGGTCCAACAGAGTTGATGGCGGAGGACCATCGCTTCAATGCTTGTTCTGTCGTGCGCTGGGCCTGTAACAGCTGTACTTTTCTATAGGACGTATACTTTAAGCCCAACGGGAAGCCAGGGGCGCCTCAAAGAGAGGTTCTCAGGAATTTTTCTGAAGTGATGGTCTTTAGAGTCTTTAATGATACAACAAAGTCTTTGTTATGGAACAAACAACAAATCTTCAATGGTTCAAACAACACTTCAAGGCTTTCTTAGTCTAGTCCTCAATGGACTGGTACCTGACTTTGATTAACTGAACCTTCTCTGTAGGAAAAACCCTATTTAACCTCTCCCAGGCTGTTTACTATCTATGCCTCATTGGTGTGGGTCCTACTACCGATTCCAAATGCATCTGGGTATCAAGTAGACCTACCAGCCGAGGCCTGAAGATATTTCAACTGGAGTTCCGTGGATCTGTAGTGCTGTCCTGTCTCAGAGAATTCTTTGAGAACTTCAGGGCTGTTTTCCTTCGGATTGCTGTGAGGCTGAGAGGCTGTGAGCTCTCAGCCAGAGTCTTGGGACCTTTCCCCTGGAATTTCTGTTTTCCCGGATGTTCTGTTTCCCTGGATGCTATTTAGAAAAGAAGCTTTTCTATGGGACGAGCTGGACTACGTCCTATAGTTTAGCTTCCTTGTGTGAGACTGCCCAAAAAATGGCTCCTTTCCCTCCCAGAGCCCTGAACAAGGGGCGGAACCAAAGCTTAATTATGATGGACAGGAGGCCTGCCCTATGACTGCAAAACAGATAACAGAAAGAAAATAAAGTTGGAGCTCCTGGTACAGTCGTATCAGCACAATGCTGGTGGTCCATAAAATGCTCTTCAGAGGAGAAGCAGCTCTGGTGGAAAGAGTAAACATTGGTACAGCTTTCATGTGTTATTTCCTTTTCTTTTCCACAGGTACCTTGTTAGATCCAGAGGGACTCTATGATGAGGAAGTGTGCACTCCAGACAACCTACAAAAGTATGTATTATCTTGCCTTCTTGCTTATATATAGCCTAGATGCAATGGCTTTTCTTCAAACCTTTGATTAGGGGTGTGCAAAATTCAGTAGATCAATTCAGATTTTGGAAACGAACCAGGGGACACCCTTTTGACAGTCTTACTGGAATGAAACACAAGTTGTTGAACCTTTCAACTAAATTCCGGAAAGATTTATTGATTCAGACTTATTTTTCATCATTGGTATTCTGATCATTTGTTTTGAAAGTACAAGCAACAATCTCTCCATGTTGGGGGTGATGAGGCTGAGCGGAGAGTGCATTACATTATGTTTCTCTGGCAATCACATGGCTGGTTGTGTCCATTCTCCTCCTCTCTTGTGACGCACACTGTCTTGGACTTCAATTCCCAGAAAATTTAAAAAATTCCCCAAAAATCAGTGGATTAGCTAAACATTCTGAAACTTGGGGAGCTTATAGTCATTAATATCTCCTACAGGTGTGCTAAGTTTCATCCTGATAGCCCTAAAAATGACAGATAAATGAGCCTCTAATTTTCCCCGTTGGCGCCATTTTGAATCTTACCGAAACGAAAACAGAACTCAGGATTCCGAATTACGAATCCGAATGTCACCACTCCTAATCTCCTGGAATCTTACTGAAAACAGAATGGGGAGCACCCAAATTTTGAAATGAAAACAGTATGGATTTCGCACATCCCTACTTTCCATATGTATCATGTGTAGTTGTGTTATTGTTACTGCCTTCGAATTGACTTCAACTTATGGTGAGCCAATGAGCGAGAGACCTCCAAGCCAACATCTTCAACAGCTGTTCTCAGGTCTTACTGATTCAGTAGCTTTTAGAGCAGTGTTTCTCAACCTGGGGGTCGGGACCCCTGAGGGGGTCATGAGGGGGTGTCAAAGGGGTCACCAAAGACCATCAGAAAACATAGTATTTTGTGGTGGTCATTGGGATTCTGTGTGGGAAGTTTGACCCAATTCCATTGTTGGTCGAGTTCAGAATGCTCTTTGATTGTAGGTGAACTGTAAATCCCAACAACTACAACTCCCAAATGTCAAGGTCTATTTTCCCCAGACTCTACCAGTGTTCGCATTTGGGCATACTGAGTATTCATGCCAAGTTTGGTCCAGATCCATCATTGCATGAATCCACAGTGCTCCTCTGGATATAGGTGAACTACAACTCCCAAACTCAAGGTCAATGCCCACAAAACCCTTCCAGTGTTTTCTGTTGGTCATGGGAGTTCTTTGTGCCAAGTTCGGTTTAAATCCATTGCTGGTGGAGTTCAGAAAGCTCTTTGATTGTAGATGAACTATAAATCCCAGCAACTACAGCTCCCAAATTACAAAATCAATCCTCGCCCACCCCAGACCCCACTAGCATTCACATTTGGGCATATTGGCTATTTTTGCTCAATTTAGTGCAGTGAATGAAAATATATCCTGCATATCGGATATTTACATTATGATTTATGACAGTACTAAAATGACAGGTATCAAGTAGCAACGAAAACAATATTATGGTTGGGGGTCACCACAACATATGGAACTGCATTAAGGGGTCACAGCATTAGCAAGGTTGAGAACCACTGTTTTAGAGTATCTAACTACCCAGAAATGGTTCTTCCTTTTTTCCTACTTTTACTTTACTAAACATTATTGTCTTCTATACAGTCATGTCTTCTCATGATACGGCCAAAGTACAACAGCCTCAGTTGAGTCATCCTGGATTTTAGGAAGAGTTTGGACTTGATTTGGTCCGAAAATCATTTGTTTTCTTTTTCACACAACACATCACATATTATATTACACTGCCTCTTGAATATCGAGAATTGTCACAATTTAGTGAGATTTACGTCTGAGTTCAGCGCCGATATGGCAAAGTGATTTGAGTGTTGTGACTCTGGAGATCAAGGTTTGAATCCCAACTCAGCTATGAAAACCCCAATATTTTATTTATTTATCGTGTCAGAAGCTAATTGATAATATGGTTATAATGTATAGAAAAACCACAAACAAAGCTAAAAACTTGGCATTATACTAAATATCCTTTGACCAGTAGCTGGCCACTTGGAGTGCCTCTGGTGTTGCCGCATGTGCACGTGGCAGGGCTCAGGTTGCATTGCAGTAGGTGGTCTGTGGTTTGCTCTTCTCCACACTTGCATGTCGTGGACTCCACTTTGTGGCCCCATTTCTTAATAATAATAATAATAATAATAATAATAATAATAATAACTTTATTTATATTCTGCCCTTCTCACCCTGAAGGGGACTCAGAGCGGATCACAGTACACATACGCAGCAAACATTCAATGCCACTTTGTATAGACAATACACAGACAGACAGAACAGAAGGAGGTGCCATGGAAGGTTGGGCTCGAGTCCAGAGGGTGCTGTTGTTCTTTCCTCTATGACTTCCTCCTTCCTTTTGGTGGCACAGCATTTTCTGATCTTTCTTTATGGCGTCGTAAAACACCTCCCCTGCTTTTAGCGGTACCTAATTTATCTAATCACAGCTAAAGCTGTTTTTGAATTGCTTAGGTAAACAATGAGCTGGGCTGACAGTTGGCAGCTCACGCCAACCAGGGGATTCGAACTTTCAACCTTTTGGCACCTATTGATCTAGTCACATTTCCATGTTTTTGAACTGCTTGGTTGGCAGAAGGTTATAATTAATTGCTATCGTTTTAACTCTGTATGTATTTATGGTTTTATACGGTCTTATTGATTTGTGACATCAAATTGCTGCTTTTGTTAGCCGCTCTGAGTCCCCCCCCCCCCCCCCCGGGGGTTGAGAAGGGTGGGGTAAAAATGATTTTTTATTTTGTTGTGTCTGATCAACCAGTCAATTATATTACATTTCTAACAGAACAAAGCAAACAGATAAAATACAGCATTTGTGAGTTTGGTAGTTGGTTAAATGTCCTTTGAACAGTATCTGGCCACTTGGAGTGCTTCTGGTGTTGCTGCAAGAAGGTCCTCCATGGTGCATGTGACAGGGCTCAGGTTGCATTGCAGCAGGTGGTCAGTGGTTTGCTCCTCTCCACACTCACATGTCAAGGATTCCACTTTGTAGCCCCATTTCTGAAGGTTGGCTCTGCATCTCGTGGTGCCAGAGCGCAGTCTGTTCAGCGCCTTCCAAGTCGCCCAGTCCTCTGTGTGCCCAGGGGGGAGTCTCTCATTTGGTATCAGCCATTGGTTGAGGTGCTGGGTTTGAGCCTGCCACTTTTGGACTCTCGCTTGCTGAGGTGTTCCAGCGAGTGTCTCTGTAGATCTTAGAAAACTATTTCTAGATTTAAGTTGTTGACGTGCTGGCTGATACCCAAACAGAGGATGAGCTGGAGATGTCTCTGCCTTGGTCCTTTCACTATTGGCTGCTACTTCCCGGCGGATGTCAGGTGGTGCAATACCGGCTAAGCAGTGTAATTTCTCCAGTGGTGTAGGGCGCAGACAGCCCGTGATAATGCGGCATGTCTCATTAAGAGCCACATCCACTGTTTTAGTGTGGTGAGATGTGTTCCACACTGGGCATGCATACTCAGCAGCAGAGTAGCATAGCGCAAGGGCAGATGTCTTCACTGTATCTGGTTGTGATCCCCAGGTTGTGCCAGTCAGCTTTCGTATGATATTGTTTCTGGCACCCACTTTTTGTTTGATGTTCAGGCAGTGCTTCTTGTAGGTCAGAGCACGGTCCAGAGTGACTCCCAGGTATTTGGGTGCGCTGCAATGCTCCAGTGGGATTCCTTCCCAGGTGATCTTCAGAGCTCGGGATGCTTGTCAGTTCTTGAGATGAAATGCTGTAAATAATTAATAATAATAATAATAATAATAAACAGGAGCTCTCGCCGCTTCCAAGATTCGAACCTGCGACCTTTCAATCAGCAAGTTCAGCAGTTCTGCGGTTTAACCCACTGCGTCACTGGGGGCTGTGTAATATTTCAGTGCAAAGTTTGTTTTATTCATTCGGGACCATTATTTTGCTAGTCTTTGGCTTTCCTTTCTCAGTTCATGCTTTGTCTAGCAGCCCGTCATCTTTAAAAATGGACCCTGGTGCTTGCAAATCCTTCTCTAGAGTTATTGACAAGTTTGTTCAGGCTTAAAATAGATCTGTGTTCAGAAATTCTTCAATAATAACATTTCATAGAATCATAGAATCAAAGAGTTGGAAGAGACCTCATGGGCCATCCAGTCCAACCCCCTGCCAAGAAGCAGGAATATTGCATTCAAATCACCCCTGACAAATGGCCATCCAGCCTCTGCTTAAAAGCTTCCAAAGAAGGAGCCTCCACCACACTCCGGGGCAGAGAGTTCCACTGCTGAACGGCTCTCACAGTCAGGAAGTTCTTCCTCATGTTCAGATGGAATCTCCTCTCTGTGGCTGTGGCTTTCTAAAAAAAAGCTAATGTATCATTCTGTCTATATTGACAACAATAGTTCTGGAAGAAGCCCAGTAAATTAGACTCTCCACCTCTAGAAACCTATTAATAAAGTTAAGGAGACCACAGTGTTAAATACATCAATGGAAGTGTCGACATGAGCCGTTTCCTTATTAAAAAGATCAATATACACTGGGGCTATTTAGTAGCAGTTTGCCTCAACTTCTGACTTGATTAATAAGGTGCTGTTAGGACAAAGAGTGAAAACGGCAATTTAATTAAGATATTCACAAACCTGGGATAAATTAGCCATCGGTCTCTTTAACTCAGCATCCGATCACCATGCAAAGAGCCTGCCTCCGCTGATGCTCGGGTCGATCGCTCACGTTTTATTGTTTTTATGTGCCCAGATTGTACTGTGTTGGAAATGTATCCAGTAATTTCAACTCATTCCATTTGAAAGAAGGGGAAAAGTTTTCCAAAAAGAGAGAGAAGAAAATTCCACCGAAACTCTTGTATATGTAAGCTAGAGCAGCAAATAACACAATATAACATGATTTTTGTTTCTGGGTTATAAATGCCATTTCCTAATTGGTTCTATCATGAAAACATTGGAAAAATTGATTAAACTGCAAAAACTTTGTCTTAGTATCATAGAATCAAAGAGTTGGGAGAGACCTCATGGGCTATCCAGTCCAACCCCATTCTGCCAAGAAGCAGGAATATTGCATTCAAATCACCCCTGACAGATGGCCATCCAGCCTCTGTTTAAAAGCTTCCAAAGAAGGAGCCTCCACCATGCTCAGGGGCAGAGAGTTCCACTGCTGAACGGCCCTCACAGTCAGGAAGTCCTTCCTCGTGTTCAGATGGAATCAGGCCTGTAGCGAGGGGGTGGTTTTAGGGGTTCAACCCCCCCCCCCCCGAAATGTTTCAGATTTTTTTTTAAACCTGGTTTACTCATGAATTTTAACTGGTTAACCAAATCCCCATGCTAAGTCTATGAGATGTAAAAAATTAAGAGTTCCTCCAGAACTGTAAGCACTATCTCAAGCAAATATTGACAATTTATTTACACTGTCATTACTTGCAGCAATAGCCGATGTAGTGAAGCAACCAAGTTGGGGGTGTTTGTGTTGAATGCTCTCATTAAGGAGGCCAGACTTGGTGGAGGTGGTTGACAGGAGTTGAGCTGCAGGTTACTGAAGGTTGCTCTGCCCCCTGCTGTGCTCTTTGCTTCAGCGTGAGCTAGGAGGCAGGTTTCAACCCCCCTCCTCCGAAATTTTCAACCCTCCCCGAAATTTTCAAACCTCCCCCCCCCCCCGAAATTTTCAACCTTCCCCGAAATTTTTTTCTGGCTACGGCCATGGAATCTCCTCTCTTGTAGTTTGAAGTCATTATTTCGCGTCCTAGTCTGCAAGGAAGCAGAAAACAAGCTTGCTCCCTCCTCCCTGTGGCTTCCTCTCACATATTTATACATGGCTATCATATCTCCTCTCATCCTTCTCTTCTTCAGGCTAAACATGCCCAGCTCCTTAAGCCGCTCCTCATAGGGCTTGTTCTCCAGACCCTTGATCATTTTAGTCGCCCTCCTCTGGACACATTCCAGCTTGTCAATATCTCTCTTGAATTGTGGTGCCCAGAATTGGACACAATATTCTAGGTGTGGTCTAACCAAAGCGGAATACAAGGGTAGCATGACTTCCCTAGATCTAGACACTATGCTCCTATTGATGCAGATCAAAATACCATTGGCTTTTTTTGCCGCCACATCACATTGTTGGCTCATGTTTAACTTGTCCATGAGGACTCCAAGATCTTTTTCACACATACAGCTCTCGAGCCAGGCCTCATCCCCCATTCTGTATCTTTGCATTTCATTTTTTCTCCCAAAGTGGAGTATCTTGCATTTGTCACTGTTGAACTTCATTTTGTTAGTCTTTGCAAGAAGGACATCCTGCAGCACATTTTGCTCTAGTTTTTTTTAACAAAAACTAAATTTCTGAAGGATAACAACTACTTTCAAAGTAAAAACCTGTTGCATCCCAGAGCAGGAACACCTCTGTGTTTAAACACCACACCAGTATAGTAAAATCAGCAAGCAGTTTATTGAGAATATATGAGGGTTGAATGAAAAATAATACCTCCACCTTCGTAAGTCCTCAACAGATGGCAATACTTTTATGCGGCAGGTACTGGCTTGTTCAGTAGACTCTCCTCTACAGTTCCATTTTGGTGGGAAGCCCTAGCATTGAATGGTTGTGTTGTTAAAGTGCGAAGTATGGAACCCTGCGCAGACGGTCGTTCAATGCGACTTAAGCAACGTGCAGTCATTGAATTCTTAACAGCAGAAGGTGTCACCCCAAAGGAGATCCATCAGAGAATGCAAGCTGTTTATGGTGATTGTGTTGATGTGACTACTGTGCATCATTGGGCGAATAAGTTTAAAGATGTTGAGGTGGGAACAGAGGCGGCCCTAGGTAATTTTCAACAGTAAGCATCGCTGGTGGAGTTCAGAATGCTCTTTGATTGCAGGTAAACTATAAATCCCAGCAACTACAACTGCCAAATGACAAAACCATCATTGTTTGAGTCCACAGTGCTCTCTGGATCTAGGTGAACTACAACTCCCAAACTGAAGGTCAATGCCCACCAAACCCTTCTAGTGTTGTCTGTTGGTCAGGGGAGTTCTGTGTGCCAAGTATGGTTCAATTCCATCGTTGATGGAGTTCAGAATGCTCTTTGATTGTAGGTGAACTATAAATCCCAGCAACTACAATTCCCGAATATCAAAATCATAATTGTTGAGTGATGGTCACTCCTTGTGTTGTGAGACGTTTTGTTGCCAAATTTGGTGTGATTTCGTTCATTGGTTCATTTGTTTTGAAGGTACTCATTATGCACAGAGCATTTATAGAGAGAGAGAGAAAGTTACACTTTTAAATGTATCTGTTCCAAGTTACATACAAATTCAACTTAAAAACAAATTTACAGAACTGATCTTGTTCACAACTTGAGGACTACCTGTATTTAGACCAGACATTTAGCTGTAAAACAGTCAGCTTTTAAACACAATTTGTGCAAAAAAAAAAACTGCAGCTCAATGTGTTGAACCTCTGATATCGAGCTGCTTTTAGTAGGGTCTCCTCAGCGGAGGGGATTCCCAAGGACCGCACAAAAAGGGCCCCGAAACCTTGGTGAGGCCAGTGAAGCCAATTTCAGCAATTTAAAATATTAAAAATAATAATGCCCACCAAAGTGGAAGAAGTTTCTTTTAAGCGACCGAGGTGTTTATTTAGCGATTCAGCTGATATCAGATGCATTGCAGGAATCATTCCACCACAAGCATGCCAGTACAAAGAATACAGACATATTTATAGTAAAAATACAAAGGAAAACTTTCAAAATTCCTGCCTGCCCCTTGCCGGCCGGCTTCACGCTGATTGGCTGAGGCTGGAACAGCTGGGAGGAGGCTGGGCGGCCCGCCCCTGCTCTGGACCAATCAGCGCGTTTCTTCGCCTCTAGAGGGCCAATGAGCGCCCTCCGCTCGCCTCGCAAGATGGACAAATCAGGAGAGAGGAGGCAGTACGGCCGTGAACAATGGAGGGGGGAAATGATGGGATTAGGAGTTGCCACCAAGCCTTTGTCTCAGGTCAGCAAGGTGTGATCTTTGTAAACAAAAGTCTTCCTGTTTGAAATGGCTTTGGGGGAAAGACAATATTGGGTCAGACAGTGGACCTCAAAAGGGATCAACGCTGCCTTTGTAATTTCAATCATTTTTCCTTGTTCTCATGAATTTCTTTATCTCATCAGACAGGCTCAGAAAATGAGATAAGGAAGACATGGTTATTGTCTCATGCAGATGAGTGGATCAATGGATGAGACAGGGATTTCCCCCCAAGCATTGCAACAGTTCCTGGTCACTTTTTGTAAGGGAAAGGTCAAGAGGGAAAAAGGGGAAGGGGGAAAACAAGTTACATTTCATACAGTAATACCTTTATACAGAGTTCATAAGGGAAGCCCCATCTCCAGCCCATACCCCAATAAGTTTTATTTCAATATTTGATCTTTATTATAACACAAACTAGAAATCCCATGCTCTTGGGAAAGGCGCGCGGAAACGGAGGTTGCTAGCAGTTCAAATCAAGCATTGATAGAAAGTTCGTGGCCAGGGTTGTGGCAAACAGTCCAAATCACGCAGCAGAGAGTCATTCTTCAGGCAGAAGCCAGCAGATGGGCGCTGAGTTGATCAATAACAGAATCCATCGCTCAGCCCTTGGGGAACTACAACTCTCACAAAAGGGCAGAAGTCCCAAGATCCAGCCATTTCCCAAAAAGCCTCGTGGGGTCCTTGTTGTTGTCAGTGCCTTGGCAATGTGGCCAAGACTTAACCCTTGTTGTGTAGTCTGGTGCCCTTGCCCTTTGCAGAACTATAAGTCCTTATCCCTTAATTATGGGAGGGGGGGGTTGGTGCCTGACATCACCTCCACGCTTTTCCCAGCTTTTTATTTAATTTTCGGTAATTTGCTGGTTAGAGAGTGCCGTTTTCTTCAAATTTTATTTGGGGTCAATGCTGTCAAAAGCAGCTGAATCACAGGAAGAAGCAATTCATCCATTGTGCACCCTCTCCTTCCGCAAGGAAGCTGAAAAATGGCCCGTCGACTGTACTATTAAAGGAAATTAATTAAACAATGGCCCCTGATTAGAAGTGTTCCCATAACCAAAACAAACCTCCTGCTTTGTAATTAAAAATGCCCCTCCGGAGCGCATTGATGAGCATTGATTCCTCTGCACCGAAATAAATCAGGAGCGGCAAATAGGCCGCAATTGATTTGGTCTCCGGAGAGAATACTTCAGGACATGTTTGAAGCGGATCTCACATTTCAAGGGCTTATAACAGCGGGGGCCACAAGAATCAATTGGAGCGATTATTTCCATGTATATCTAATCTTCCTGAAAAGGGACCGCACTTTTCTGTTTATAGAAAATCTCTCAATATCGGACACATGCGCAGATTGTTAACTATAGAGGAGATAATTGGTCCCTTGTGCAAAAAAAGTCCAAGTAACAATCCAAATTTCAGTCCAAAAGTATTGTTGCCAAAACAAAGCTGAATTCATGAAATAGAGAACTATGTGTTTTCTTCCGTTGGCCGAGCAAATGGGCACAAACTCTAACACAGGCACGGGCAAACTTGGGCCCTCAATGTGTTTTGGACTTATTTATTTATTATTTACTAGCCGTCCCCTGCCACACGTTGCTGTGGCTCAGTCTGGTGATCTGGAAAATAAAGTAATGAGAAAGTGTTGGTTTCTAATCTAAGTAATTTCTTTATGCTTGTGGGTAAACAGTATTTCTTGTTGTTTCTTTGTCAGTGTTAATGTGGAGAATGTCTAGTTTGCCTATTCTGGAACATACAACATATCATTGTCCTTCTTTAGGGATCCCTTTCAAATCTATGTGCATGTGAATCATGTCTATATATATCTATGGCTGGATGGCTCTCTGTCAGGAGGGCTTTGTTTACGTTGTCTTGCCCTTAAGTATTTTCTGTTGGTCATGGGTGTTCTGTGTGGGAAGTTTGCCCCAGTTCTGTCGTTGGTGGGTTCAGCATGCTCTTTGATTGTAGGTGAACTATAAATCCCAGTAACTACAAATCCAAAATGTCAAGGTCTATTTCCCCCAAACTCCATCTGTGTTCATATTTGGGCATATGGAATATTCGTGCCAAGTTTGGTCCAGATTCATCATTGAGTCCACAGTGCTCTCTGGATGTAGGTGAACTATAACTCCCAAACTCAAGGTCAATGCCCACCAAACCCTTCTAGTGTTTTCTGCTGGTCATGGGACTTCTGTGTGCCACGTTTGTTTCAATTCCATCGTTGGTGGAATTCAGAATACTCTTTGATTGTAGGTGAACTATAAATCCGAGCAACTACAACTCCCAAATGACAAAATCAATTTTTTGAGTGATGGTCATACATTGGGTTGTTAGGTGTCTTGTGGCTGAATTTGGCAGCAATTCGTCCAATGGTTTTTGAGTTATATTAATCACACAAATGAACATTACATTTTTATTTGTATAGATTTACTAGCCGTCTCCTGCCATGCATTGCTGTGGCCCAGTTTGTGTATATTTGTTTTGCGTGTGTATATATGTGTGTGTATACTTGTGTATATGTATATATGTGTGTGTTTGTGTATATATATGTTGTTTTACACGTGTGTTGCAATGTATTTTGTGGGGTTTTTTTTTGCTTTTAAAGACCCTTCTGCTGTGTTTTTCAATGTTGTTGACCTAATAGGTGTATTGTGTCCAAATTTGGTGTCAATTCGTCTAGTGGTTTTAGAGTTATGTTAATCCCACAAACAAACATTATATTTTTATTTATATTGACTAGCTGTACACGCCATGCATTGCTGTGGCCAAGCTTCCCTCCCTCTTTCTCTCCTTCTTTCTTTCTCTCCTTCCTTCCCTCTTTCCTTCCTTCTCTCCTTTTCTTTCCCTTCTTCTTCCTTCCCTCTCTACCTGTCTCTTTTCTCGCTTCCTTTGCTCTTTGGTTCCATGCTTCCTTGTCTCCTTCCTTCCTTCCTCCCTTCCTTCCTTCCCTCCCTCCCTCCCTCTTTCTCTCTTTCATTCCTTCGCTCCTTCCTTCCCTCTTTCACTTTTTTATTTCCTTCTCTCCTTCCTTCTTTCTTTCCTTCTCTCCTTCCATCCATCTTTCCCTCTTTCTCTCCCTCCTTCTCTCCTTCCTTCCTTCCTTCCTTCCTTCCTTCCTTCTTTCCTTCCTTCCCTCCCTCCCTCTTTCTCTCTTTCATTCCTTCGCTCCTTCCTTCCCTCTTTCACTTTTTTATTTCCTTCTCTCCTTCCATCCATCTTTCCCTCTTTCCCTCCTTCTCTCCTTCCTTCCTTCCTTCCTTCCTTCCTTCCTTCCTTCCTTCCCTCCCTCCCTCCCTCCCTCCCTCTTTCTCCTTTCATTCCTTCACTCCTTCCTTTCCTCTTTCACTTTTTATTTCCTTCTCTCCTACCTTCTTTCTTTCCTTCTCTCCTTCCATCCTTCTTTCCCTCTTTCTCTCCCTCCTTATCTCCTTCCTTCCTTCCTTCTCTACCCTTCTTTATTTCCTTCTTTCTCTCCTTCCCACCTTCTTTCCCTTCTTTTTCCCCTCTTTCTTTCCTTCCTTCCCTCCCTCCTTCAGCCTTTCTGTGTATGTGTTTTGTGTTTGTATATGCATATATGTGTGTTTGTGCATATAAATATGGTTTCAGGCATGTGTTGTAATGTAATTTTTGGTTTTTGGCTTTTAAAGTCTCTTCTGTTGTGTTTTCCAGTGTTTTATGAGTGATGGCCACTTGTTGGCCTGAGAGGTGTCTTGTGTCCAAAGTGGGTGTCAATTCTTCCAGTGGTTTTTGAGTTATGTTAATCCCACAAACGAACATTACATTTCTATTTATATAGATTTATTTGGGGCATTTGTACCCTGTCCTTCTCGACCTCCAAAGAGGGACTCAGGACGGCTACCAACCAGCACTATTCAGTGCCAACACAAAATAAAACAAAGCATAAAATACAATTAGCAAAAGTAAAACAGTTAGAAATATACATTAAAACAATTTGGTGGTTCGAATCATCATCCTAGTCAGTCCATTGTAGTTCATTAAAAGCCTATATTTTCCAGCAAGTCAGTCTATTCTGCAAACGCTTGATCCCACATCCAGGATTTGAGAAGGTCAGCAGTGAGGGGTCGGGTCTGATCTCATTAGGAAGGGAGTTCCACAGCGGAGGGACCACCACGGAGAAGGCCCTGTCTCTTGATTTCAGTAAGGCCTTCGACAAGGTCCCCCATGACCTTCTGGCAAGGAAACTAGTCCAATGTGGGCTAGGCAAAACTACGGTGAGGTGGATCTGTAATTGGTTAAGTGGACGAACACAGAGAGTGCTCACTAATGCTTCCTCCTCATCTTGGAAAGAAGTGACAAGTGGAGTGCCGCAGGGTTCTGTCCTGGGCCCGGTCCTGTTCAACATCTTTATTAATGACTTAGATGAAGGGCTAGAAGGCAGGATCATCAAGTTTGCAGACGACACCAAATTGGGAGGGAGAGCCAATAGTCCAGAGGACAGGAGCAGGATTCAAAACGATCTTGACAGATTAGAGAGATGATGGGCCAAAACTAACAAAATGAAGTTCAACAGTGACAAATGCAAGATACTCCACTTTGGCAGGAAAAATGAAATGCAAAGATACAAAATGGGGGACGCTTGGCTCGAGAGCAGTACGTGTGAAAAAGCTCTTGGAGTCCTCGTGGACAACAAGTTAAACATGAGCCAACAATGTGATGTGGCGGCAAAAAAAGCCAATGGGATTTTGGCCTGCATCAAGAGGAGCATAGTGTCTAGATCTAAGGAAGTAATGCTACCCCTCTCTTCTGCTTTGGTTAGACCACATCTGGAATATTGTGTCCAATTCTGGGCACCACAATTCAAGAGAGATATTGACAAGCTGGAATGTGTCCA